>NC_069502.1:1069918457-1070175040 GCF_027579735.1 Bombina bombina
GTGATAGGGGATTGATCTTCACTGGGTGGCTGTGAGGGTTGATCTAATTCTTCGTCTGTCTCCATTTCCTTATTAATTTTGGGTGGATGAGAGGCTTTAAAAAAAGAGGATACTGTTGAAGGAGTGTTTGGGTTAATTATTTTCTCTCCCTTCCCTCCTCTTCTTGTAGCCATTGCTTTGATATGTTGATTATAGCAGCTATTGAATCTAGTGGCGTTAGAAAGGAGGGTCACTTTTGTGGTTTAGGGTGGCTAAAAAGTTCCTTATCTTTCTCTGTCTCAGGATATGGTGGAGCACAGCTCTAGGAGCAATAGATTCCCCCAGATAAGGTTAATGTTTCGAGAGAGTTGAGGCAAAAAAGAGAGAAGAGGCAAAAAGAGAAAGGGGGGGAGGCAAAATCCCCCACTAAGGTATGATGATATATTAGTGGTTCTTCTTCATTTAAATGACAAACAACGCCCTGCTAAGTCTCTTTTGCAGCGTATGTAGAGGCAAATGTCCCCCCACTCTGTTACCATAGACTACATATCACTTAGATAGGGTTTAAAGTTGTGGAACGTGTACTCCCTTAACATGCAGTTAAATGTAATTTCCAGTGGAGTGTTGGATAAACCCCAAATAATATTGAAAGAAAAATTCCCCCTTTAAGTTTTGCTTATAGTGAGGAGGCTTAGGATCTTTCAGAGCAGGTCAAGGCAGAACCACATTCAAGGTGTGTATTTCAGTTTAAGTATATAGCCTTTGGGATTATCAGGGTGTGTGAAGCTTTTGCCTGAAAGGTTATCAGTACTCTGTTGCAGCACAGTCCTTGGCTTGTAAGCTCTGTTCTCAGTGTCCAATTTCTACAGTGGATTAGCAGTTGTGATTATTTCAGGGAGTACCTGGGAGAAGCGTTGGCGAGGGGGCTAGTGGAGCTTAGGTATATTTATGGTAGGGGTCAAAGCAACGTTAGTTCTGCAGTTACAAAAAGGGTCTTAGAAGTGCGCCCCTTGATTTTTATTCCCTGAGGCTCTGTTTTAATGGCCACTGACAGTCCGGTGCTTATTGAGCTTCTCTGGAAGCAAGTGGGGCCCTGGACCAGATCGTATGTTATTTCTTAGTCTGTGGGCCGCCTCCCCAGGTCCCCCCTACCTTCAGATGAGTGTTCCTCCCTGCTGTTGTGTGGATCCGATGACACCCGGCACCTCCGGCAGCCTCTTTGCCGTCTCTCTAGGCCCTGCACGGGCGAAGTACGGTCTACAATCTCCCTTTAAAAAGACACTGAACCCAAATGTTTTCTTTCGTGATTCGGATAGAGCATGACATTTTAAGCAACTTTCTAATTTACTCCTATTATCAAATTTTCTTAATTCTCTTTGTATCTTTATTTGAAATGCAAGAATGTAAGTATAGATACCGACCCATTTTTTGTGAACAACCTGGGTTGTTCTTGCTGACTGGTGGATAAATGCATCTGCCAATAAAAAGTGCTGTCCAGAGGTCTGAACCAAAAAGAAATAGCTTAGATGCCTTCTTTTTCAAATAAAGATAGCAAGAGAACGAAGAAAAATTGATAATAGGAGTAAATTAGAAAGTTGGTTAAAATTGCATGCTCTATCTGAATCGCAAAAGAAAAAAAATATGGGTTCAGTGTCCCTTTAACTTTTTCTGCTCTGTTGGAATAGCCACTCAGTTTATTCTGAGAGCAGTACAAAAATCATTGTGTAGGTACAACCCATCATGTATTTAATAAGGAACTATCAATAATAGAACCAATAAAAATATCATCAACCTACAGTAGGGTAGTACATTAGGGACTCATAAAGTCCATTTGAATCCCTTAAAGGGATAGAAAAGTCAAAATTAAACTTGCAAGAATAAGATAGAACATGCAATTTTAAGACACTTTTAAAATCACTTCTATTTTTAAATGTACTTTGTTCTCTTGTATTCCATAGTTGAAAATGAATACGCATATATTATACACTAGTGGGAGCTATCTGGTGATTGGTGCTTGCACACATTTATCTCTTGTGATTGGTTAACTAGATGACTTCAACTAGTTGTCAGTATTGCAATGCTGTTCCTTTAGCAAAGGATAACAAGAGAATGAAGCACATTTAATAATAAAAGTAAATTTTAATGTTCTTAAAAATTCTATCTACTATCCGAATCATGAATTATTTTTTTTTGGGTTTCCTGTCCCTTTAAAATTATTTTAGCACGATGATGTGCTCCTCACTCTGACCAAGCCATTGATATCTCTACCTAATCTGTACCGGATTCTATTAGAATATGCTAGCATTTCAGGTTACAAGGTTAACTTGGAAAAATGTGAAGCTTTAGCTATTGCACTCCCTGACCACACTAAAAAGCTAATAGAAACTAACTTTGAGTTCGCTTGGGCTAAAGGAGCAATTAGGTATTTAGGAATAAATCTGTCAACTAATGTCAAAGCACTTTATGATTTGAACTATGTCCCCTTGTTTAAGACTATTAGGAGAGATTTAGGGAAATGGAAATTAGGGAACTTCTCCTGGTATGGACGGCTAACAGCCATAAAAATGAATATTCTTCCTAAGCTTCTATATTTGTTTAGGGCTTTGCCAATCAAGATCCCCATAATAGAATTGCAAAAAATGCAAGCGGACCTAATACGGTTTGTAAGGGGCCCCAAAACGGCCAGGATAGCCTCTCATATTCTTGGGGGGGTGGGAGTCCCTAACCTAATAGATTATTTTCAGGCAGCAAGATTAGGACAAAACACGTTAATAAGCAAAAAAGCAGACAATCTGGTCTGGGTGGAGGTGGAGACAGCGATTTCCTCATACAGATCTCCAGAAGATATCCTATGGGAACGAGATGGTAAGTCCATTAGGGACTCAGCTGCCTCATCAATTACTAAGGACATGATGAATATGTGGTCAAAATTGACCAAGTCTCTGCACCTGATTCCGATAAATTCATTGGTAAGACCAATCAAAACTCTACTGCACACAGATTTCCGGGTCCAGGTGGAAAAATGGGAGAATAAGGGTCTTTATAGAGTAGCAGATTTCTATCAAAATTGTAAACTAGCTACATATGACTATATACAAGAGTTGATTAGGCCTGATAAACTCCAATGGTTTTTATATCTTCAGGTAACCTCTGCTATTAGACCGACTGGCTAAACTGTGGAGTAATGGCATATCTTTTTATCTCTTTTTTTCTTTTAACCCCACAGCTTTTTGAGTGCATTTTTGTATGTGTTGTTCCTTTTTATCTATTAAACTTACCACATTTTTTTCGAAGTGGCTCGCTGGATTTTGTTCTTTTTCTCCAACCTCTGCTATTGCAAAGTATATACCACACTATCAAAAACAATCCCCGACAACACTAGAACGTTTATACGATTCAAGCTCTAGGGGTAAAAAAGTGATTTCTCAGATTTATTTAACATTACAAAAAAACAAAACCACCTCTAAGACACTAACAGCAACTAAATGGGAGGCAGACTTGAATAAGGAGTATTCTAGGGAGGAATGGGAAGCGATTTTCGCTTCTTCTACTAAAAGATTGATTTGCGCAGATTTCAAAGAAAACTGCATAAAGACGTCATTTCGGTGGTACCTTACCCCAATTATTACTGCTCATTATTCTGCGAGGGGAAATAGAAACTGTTATAGGGGTTGTTCAGTGGTGGGTACATATATACACGTGGTGAGCATGCCCTCAGGTGCAGCAGATATGGGTAGATCTATCCAAGTTGCTGAGTACAGTGCTGAATGAAAGTATTACCCTGGTGGCATCTCAGGCACTTTTGAATGAACGCGTACCAAGATTCAATGCAGCTATTAACACATTTATTCGTTTGTTATGTACGGCTACTAGAATCACCATTGCTAAGTACTGGAAAACAGGGGTGCCCTCCTGGGGGGAGGTGAGGGAGAGGATCCAATTGGTATATAATATGTCAGAAACGGTAGCCTCCATACAGGGTAATCAGGAACAGTTTTTAAAGATATGGTACTACTGGATTTTAAATAGTGGATGAGGTTGCTGTCGGGGGAGGGCTTCCCCCACAAAAAATAAGGGATCAGGTGTCATTAAGAATAGTGAGACCTCTTGAGACAGAAGCTAGACAAGACAGAATCTGACGGTATAAGGCAACTTTTTGTGAGAACAAGTCTCTCCTCTCGGAACCGGTAACAAGATAATAACGAAACAGGCAAGTTGAATGTTAAAGTATGTTTATTTGTGGCAAGGTTAGTTCATTTGTTGTTGTTAACTCATTTTTTTAAGTTAAGTAATACAAACTTAATAAGATGACCAGAAATTTAGAAGTACAGAAATTTTGGATATTCTTTAAATACACCTACTGCTTTGCTTCAGAAACCCCCGACCCAAAGGTTATACAGCTCTGATGAGAAGTGAAAGTTTACTTGAAAGATTCAAAGACATTGGGGTTGGAGGGTCAATTTATATACTGTTGAATGATATATTCTGTATTTGTTGTCTGATTTTCAATAAAAAATATTTCAACTAAAATTATTTTAGCAATGTTGTGAAGCTGCACACACATTTAATATAGGTCTTACAGTTGTACCAGTACACACCACAGATTGTATTGTTGTTCAAAATGCTGCTACTAGGTAGCTGCTCACATTGGTTTATCACAGTTTCTGTAAATCTTGGCTATTTTCATCATATGGAAAGCAATTGCAAAGACATTTACAAAGGTGTAAAATGATGTAATACTTAAAATAACCCACTTTCAAATCCAACCAACTGTAAAGGTAAATTTTAATTTGTTGGTGAAAAAAAAATAGTTCCACCATTCATAGGGCTAGATCACAAGTAGAGTGCTAATTAATCGCACACCCGCAAATGTGCACATTTGCCTGTGTCGGCGCGCGGAATAAATAACCTGCCATTACAAGCGGCTGGTTATTGCTATCGTGAGCTTGGGGTTGCAATTAGTGCTGATAAAATTAACCAGAGATCAGATCTCTGGTTAATTTTATAAATGTCCACCAAATGCCCCCAAAATCAAATGTAATATACTTTATTAAAAAATAAAGATAGTAGCATCTTTATTTTTTAATAAAGTAACTGCAATAGGCAGTATTTTGGGGGTAAAGTTGAATGGGGTGTTAAAAAAAACTGGCACTGAAAAGTGCCTTTACATTTGGTGCTCCCACTAATGTATATGTATATGCTTATATACATACTGTATATATATTAAGGTGTTGATATGTGTATATAGACATATTAACACATAAATATATATGTACATAATCATATACATATTTACAATTTGCTGCCATCGCTATGCAACTTATCCCCTTTGCTGTGCTAGTTCTCATGCTGTGTCTCACAGCATGAGAACGAGGCTCCCATTGGAGTCTATGGAAGCACGCTCTCGTGAGCACAATGCGAACGCTATCTCGCATTTGCATTGCTGTCAACTTGTAATACCAGCGCACGTTAGCGTCTGCTGATATTACTCAGTGGACCACAAATATCGCTTTCATTAAAGTGACATTTAACGCTCCACTTGTAATCTGGCCCTAATTGTTTAACTATCCGTATTTATACCTACTTTTGTCCCTTTCAATTAAATTATTTAACAGTAACTGACTTCCTGTATATATTTTTTGTTTACCTAAATATGTCATTATAATCTAATTAAATTTTAAAGCATAATCTGTAATATAATTATGTGCAAATGTAATAAGACCAACAGCCAATCACAGCATTCAAGGGACAGTCTACTTGAAAATGTGTATTGTCTAAAAAGATAGATAATCCCTTTATTACATATTCCCCAGTTTTGCATAACCAACACTGTTATATTAATGTACTTTTTTTACCTCTGTGATTACAATGTATCTAAGCCTCTGAAGACTGTCCCCTTATTTCAGATCTTTTGACAGACTTGCATTTTAGCCAATCAGTGCTGGCTGATAAATAACTCCATGGAAGTGAGCACAATGTTATCTATATGGCACATATGAACTAGCGCTGTCTAGCTGTGAAAACTGTCAAAATGCACTGATATAAGAGGAGGACTTCAAGAGCTTAGCAATTTGCATATAAGCCTACCTAGGTTTAACCTTCAACAAAGAATACCAAGAAAACAAAGCAAATTAGATGATAAAAATAAATTGGAAAGTAGTTTAAAATTGCATACCCTATCTGAATCATAAAAGTTTAATGTTGAGTCTTGACTTGACTGTCCCTTTAATGATTGATCATCAATACAAAACCATTTGGTTGATCCTGGTCTAGCTAAAGGAAACCAGGGAAATGTAAAATGTGGCATAGAAATAATGCCCCTGTTGTGATAGCCAAGAATAAAGCTGCTGACATTTTGTTTAAAAGGTGTAAATTATTTTAATATGCATTTAGAAAAGTCAAGTTTGAAATGTGCAAGGGTGCATTTAAAATTGAACTAGAAGCATTCTTGCAATAAACTCCAATTAGCCAAAACTATTCTAGTAAACGTTATTACGGTTTTCAGTGCACCAGCATTTAAACACCACACCTTTACAGAGATTCACAGTTGTCTTGTATGGTACAAATGAAGTCTTCACTAACAAAATACACATCACCACCAGCTCTCTGAGCAAATATGTAGCATATGTGTGTATGCTGCTGAAATAGTATTCTATTTAAAACTGACATACTTTCATATACATTTCAAATTTGAACTTTCTGAAAAATTACATGTAGAATTTTCCTTATAGTAAACTCCGAAGCCCTGCCCATAATAAATCCTGCCTGATCTTGATGAATTACCTTAGGAACTATTAATTTCAATCTATCGGCCAGAATTTTCATTAAAATTTTATAATCCAGGCCAAGCAGGGAGATGGGCCTATATGAAGCAATATCTGAAGGGTCCTTGTTATTTTTAGGGATTAAAATAATATTTGCTCTTTTAAAATTTTCTGATGTTTTAAGATTTGATCCAAAATTAGCATTATAGAGATCCGTCAGAACCGGGCCAATCTCAACCCGTAGCATCTGATAAAACTCAAGAGGTAGATTATCTGGCCCTGGGGTTTCCCCCCTGGCCATCAAGCTAATTGTTTTCTGAATCTCATTTTCAGATATTGGTTGGTTAAGACATTCACAATCTGCCTCTGAGATTTGGGGAATACCGGTATTATCCAGAAATTCCATATTTTTTTCTAAGACAGGGCCCTGTGACATATAAAGCTCTTTATAGAAACTCTGAAATAATTGTGCAATTTTCTCTTGCCCAGTATAGGTTATACCCTTTACTTTTAGGGCTGCAACTGGTTTCCTCCTAGTTTGTCTCTTAAAAGTTGTGGCCATCAGTTTACCGGCTTTATTACCAAATTTTGAGAATCTAGCAGCACTTTTATAAAGGAGCTCCTGTGCCTCTCCCATAAGAAAAGTCTCTCTTTCCTTCTTAATAGAGAGATAAGTATCTATGTTATCTTTGTTAGGATTTTTTAAATACAAAGTATATGCCTCCCTTACCTTCTCAGACAACTCCTTCTCTTTCCTTGCTTTCTCCTTCTTTAACCTTGCTACATAGGTATTGATTTCCGCTTTTATGTAGACTTTAGCAGCCTCCCAAAACAATTGGATATTCTCTCTGCAGTGACTATTGAATGTCTTAAATTCTTCCCATGTAGTGGTAAGAACATTTTTAAATGTAACCGAGTCTCTTAGGTACGTAGGGGAAAAAAAGGAATTATAGGTAAAGTTCAGCTTTGTTTTGAGTGATAAAATTACCGGGGCATGATCTGATAACACAAAATCATATATATTACATTTCTCAACTTTGATAACTAGAGATTCAGAAATGAGGAACAAGTCCAGTCTTGAAAGGGTATTATGTGATTTTGAACAACAAGTATATTCCAAATTACTAGGATTCAAGAGTCTCCATATGTCCACCACATTCAAAGCCTCAAACAATAATTTGAAAATCTTTTTCTCAAATTTAATCTGAGAAGATTTATATTTACCCTTGATACTGTCAGAGCCCATTTTCCTTCTATCCAGATAAGAGTTAGGAGTCAAATTGAAGTCTCCTGATAATAGCATCTTAGCCTTAGAGAATTTACACACAATTTTAACTAGTGACTTCCAAAACCTTTCGTCTAAGTTATTAGGACCGTAGATATTAACCAATAAATATTCCTCATTTTGTATAATAAGCCTAATAATTAGATACCTCCCTTCCTTATCTTTTACGACCCTGAGAATTTTATAATCAAGTTTTGTATGAAACAAAATCATTACCCCTCTAGATGATTTGGTATACGATGAAAAAAAGGACTCTCCCAGCCATTTTGCTTTAATCTTGTTATGCTCTCTATCTGACAAGTGGGTTTCCTGAAGACAGGCTATATCAAAGTTACTTCTACCTAGATAGTTTAGAATTGCTTTCCTTTTAACTGGAGAATAAATCCCCCCTACATTCCAGGTTAGAACTTTTACCATGCTTTAACTACTTAAAAGTAAATATTCAGGAGGGGAAACGGAGTGCCGGAAGGAGAGAAGAGATGAGAAGAAGAGGGGGGGGAAAAAAAAAAGAAAAAAGGAAAAAAAAGAAAAAAAAAAACCCCTGTGTAATAATTAACCAGTGTTGTCCATAATATGGACTAACAAGTAGTAACTCTCTCTTCAAGAAAAATGTGCATAATTCACACAATATAAGGAAAAAAAACAAAAAAACTTATAACAGTGTCTGACTCAGGCAATACAATATACATTTACAAAGTCCACACTTATAATTAACAACCTTGTGTGTTATTTAACCAGTGTTGACCAAAAATTTTAAACTTATAAGTAATATCTGACTCTTCAATAAATGTGCATAGTTCAAACAATACAATCTAATAACAATGTCTACCTCCTCAATAATTAAGCATAATCCACTCAGAACAATTATATTTAACCAAGACACCCTTGGAAGAAAAAAAAAAAAAAAAAGGTAAATATTTCAAGCAATACAAAAAAATAAACTTATAACAATATCTATCTCCTAAATAATTGTATATGATTACGACAATACACTTTGCATTTACAGATACTATCCGTATTTATACCTACTTTTGTCCCTTTCAATTAAATTATTTAACAGTAACTGACTTCCTGTATATATTTTTTAATTACCTAAATATGTCATTATAATCTAATTTTATTTTAAAGCATAATCTGTAATATAATTATGTGCAAATGTAATAAGACCAACAGCCAATCACAGCATTCAAGGGACAGTCTACTTGAAAATGTGTATTGTCTAAAAAGATAGATAATCCCTTTATTACATATTCCCCAGTTTTGCATAACCAACACTGTTATATTAATGTACTTTTTACCTCTGTGATTACAATGTATCTAGGCTTCTGAAGACTGTCCCCTTATTTCAGATCTTTTGACAGACTTGCATTTTAGCCAATCAGTGCTGGCTGATAAATAACTCCATGGAAGTGAGCACAATGTTATCTATATGGCACATATGAACTAGCACTGTCTAGCTGTGAAAACTGTCAAAATGCACTGAGACAAGAGGAGGACTTCAAGAGCTTAGCAATTTGCATATAAGCCTACCTAGGTTTAACCTTCAACAAAGAATACCAAGAAAACAAAGCAAATTAGATGATAAAAATAAATTGGAAAGTAGTTTAAAATTGCATACCCTATCTGAATCATAAAAGTTTAATGTTGAGTCTTGACTTGACTGTCCCTTTAATGATTGATCATCAATACAAAACCATTTGGTTGATCCTGGTCTAGCTAAAGGAAACCAGGGAAATGTAAAATGTGGCATAGAAATAATGCCCCTGTTGTGATAGCCAAGAATAAAGCTGCTGACATTTTGTTTAAATGGTGTAAATTATTTTAATATGCATTTAGAAAAGTCAAGTTTGAAATGTGCAAGGGTGCATTTAAAATTGAACTAGAAGCATTCTTGCAATAAACTCCAATTAGCCAAAACTATTCTAGTAAACGTTATTACGGTTTTCAGTGCACCAGCATTTAAACACCACACCTTTACAGAGATTCACAGTTGTCTTGTATGGTACAAATTAAGTCTTCACTAACAAAATACACATCACCACCAGCTCTCTGAGCAAATATGTAGCATATGTGTGTATGCTGCTGAAATAGTATTCTATTTAAAACTGACATACTTTCATATACATTTCAATTTTGAACTTTCTATCCTTTTAATGTATAATTTGAAAAAATATTCATCAAAATCAGATATTCAGCATTAGTTCACATCTATAGCAAATGGATTGCAAAATAAAACACAAAATGATGAAACCAGTTATAACCCAATTACTAGACTTAAAGGGACATGAGACCCACATTTTTTCTTTCATGATTTAGAAAGAGAATGCAATTTTAAACATCTTTCTAATTTACTTCTATTATCTAATTTGTTTTATTCTCTTGATATTCTTTGCTGAAAAGTATATCTAGATATGCTCAGTAGCTGCTGATTGGCTGCTGCACATAGAAGCCTCATGTGATTGGCTCACCATGTGCATTGATTTTTCTTCAACTAAGGATATCTAAAAAATGAAGCAAAATAAATAATAGAAGTAAATTGTAATTTTGTTTAAATTTCTATTCTCTATCTGAATCATTAAAGAAAGATTTTGGGTTTAGTGGCCCTTTAAATGACTGAACATCAGAACATTTTACAGTGATTGGAATAGCTGTCATTGTTTGATGTGATCCTTTTTGCACATAACTCTATGTAATTGTTGTTACTGGATGTATTCTATAATATATAGTGCTCCGTAGTAAAGTTGAATGTGAACTGTGGAAAAATGTATACAGGAAATGGTTTACATTACCATGCATTTGCAGATAAAGAAAACTGCCCTCTTTGCAGTTTGCCATAATAGCAGTTTAAACATATAAATCTCTTTTTGTAATCTGCTTTGGTAAACAGAAAAAGGTCAGCATCTGCCTGAGAAAGCTATAGATAAATTAACTTTGCTGCTGCTTCTACTCAGTGAGCCTGAGATAACAGTTGTTGCTAACCGTCCATGTATTTCTGTAAACAGTTACTAAATATATACATTATTTACAGATGGAAGAAGATCAAATTGATATAAAACATTAGCATCTATTAAGAGAAACTAAAATGCAAAAGAAAATATTATTATATAAGTAGAGCTATTTATTAATTGAAAAATAACTGTGAAATTATCTTTGGTAATTATGTATGTTAACATTTATGTAAACCAGCACAATTGTGCTTTTGTGAGCATTTATTTTAAACCACTTTCTATGATGCTGTTCATGGAAACATTTTTTTATTTCTCCTAATATGTAGCGACATCCTATATTATAAAAGACAAGAGTTGGTCTGAAGCCGTCATGCGCAGTTCAGACAAACACTTGCAGGTGATCGCACGCGCACCCACCCGACAGCAGCGCGAGGACCGGGCAGCACAGCTGATCGCGCGCGCAGGGGAGAACCGGGCAGCACAGCTGATCGCGCCCGCAGGGGAGAACCGGGCAGCACAGCTGATCGCACGCGCAGGGGAGAACCGGGCAGCACAGCTGATCGCGCGCGCAGGGGAGAACGAGAGAGAGAGAGAGAATATTAAAACTAAATCTAAATATAACACAACACGGCCCGTGTGAACGGGCTTTAGGACTAGTACTGTATATTCAGGTATCAGTACAGTATACTGTTTCCAGGGAGCCCCCTTGTGATTGATGTTAGTTATGTGTCTACCCATGTGTAGTATGGTATTTCAGCCTGCACCTAAAGAATTTGTTGTTCACTACCAACTCCAATAGTCTGCATACTCCAGGCTTCTCTCAGGGCAACCTACAGCCTGTTGGGATCTTGTCATACCAGCTTGCAAGAGTACACAATGGGGTGATCCCATATCATACACTGTGGAAATACCCAGTGAGGTCTCATTGTTCTGGGCTACCCCAATTTTTGGGTAACATTTGAGGAGCAAGTAATATTATACGCTAGGGAAGGATCAACTTTTCATCCTATAGTACCCAGTGTTGGCAGTTCTGTCCTGTTCTATTTATGTTCTGTATTATTCATGGGCACTTGGGGACTTGGGGTCTTTGATCTGACTACATACACTGAGGCCATATGCTATTAACATGCCATTTCTTTCCATATTATTCTTAGTTCCAGATTCCAACTGAACCCCACTTATTTGTGACATAAATAGCAGGGACTATGTTGTTATCAATTTAGACTCGAGTGATTAAAGTATTGGTATTAAAAAATAATGATAGGTAACTAGAATTTGAGCCTCCATTTACATTTTATGGGAATCTCTTAATTAAAATAACTTGGTGTAAAGTTCCAACACTAATCACAAGGAAGGAATGCAGTAAATGAGGAGCTAAATTATATAGGCACCAGCGTTTCCCCTAAATTTGGGGGTTGCCCCACATCTTCCAACTTTAATAAAACTAACTATGATCTCCCGTACTGAATTAACTATTACCACATTATGCATACAGAAAAAGAAGTGCTCTACTAGGAACGAACAACAGCTAAGTAGCTTGTTCTATGGCGTTACCACCTAGGAGCAGCCTCTTTTAGCCCAATTGTGCTTTTCACAGAGGAGAACTTTGCTGAAGTCTTATCTCACCTTGTAAGGTCAGTCCAGCCCCAAAATATCAGGCAATCCTCCTCTGAACAAGGAACATGACAACCCCAGACAATAATTTTAGCCTTCATTTGTCATTGAAGTGCAGCGATATGCCTCTAAGCTTATTGGGCAAGGAGTCCACATATGGTTTCCCCCATCACCCTTAGGGAGACTTCCCCAGGGTCATAATACAAATTCATACAGAAAGAGAAGTGCTCTGATAGCACCACATTAACCATTTCACTGCCTGGCACCCCTGAATTAACCACCCCTTATCCTTCAGACCGGTCAATGCAATTACAATCACAGTATTATGAGTACCTTCAGTTATAGTTTTAAAGGCAATTTGTACCTTGAGAACCATGTATCTTATTAAGGGGAGTTTACTAATGAATTTAATGTTAACAAGATACATTTACTTTACAATATAATGCTCAGTAAAATAAGATGATGATTTATCTTCATGCTGGCAAGTTTTGAGAATCAGGCCCTCTACTCAGTATTCAAAATATATTTGGATGTGATATAAACAGACAGCAAATGTAATAATTATGTAGGTACCTTGAATTGCTGAAGCAGAAGTTATGGATCAGGGGCCCCATCCGATATGCAGCGTCGCCCGCAAAAGCCGGCGACGCCGGTTTTTGCACGGGTTTGGTATCCTATATACAGCGCCGCATATAAATGCGGCACGTATATTTCACCCGTCGGACGTAGTTTTTTTCCCCATAGACTAACATATAAAACCCGCGCAATTTGGTATCCAATATCCAGCGCAAGGCCTTACGTGGCGAAAATGGAGAAAACTTACTCCATTTTCACCTCGCCATAAAAAGCAGCCATAGCAGGCCTTGCGCTGAGTATGGGAGCATCGTAACTCCCTAAAATGCCTGCAAAAAAAAAACCTAACGCATGCGCAATGTCTATCTACCTGTCAAGCAATAACTAATAAAGTGTATTAACCCCTAAACCGCCGCTAAATAAAGTATTTAGCCGCTAAACCGCCGCTCCCGGATCAGCCAATAGAATGCAAGGTCAATTCTATTGGCTGATCCAACCAGCCAATCGGATTGAATTTCAATCCGATTGGCTGATTAAATCAAGCAATCAGATTTTTCCTACCTTAATTCCGATTGGCTGATAGAATTCTATCAGCCAATCGGAATTCGAGGTACGCCATCTTGGATGACGTCATTTAAAGGAATATTCATTCGTCGTTAGTCCGTCGGCCAAGAAGGATGTTCCACGCCGGAGGTCTTCAAGATGGAGCCGTTCCTCGTTGGATGGATGAAGATAGAAGATACCGCTTGGATGAAGATGTCTGCCGGTCTGGATGTCCTCTTCTGCCCGGATAGGATGAAGACTTCTGCCGGTCCGGATGTCCTCTTCTGCCCCATCGGATGACCAGTGGTGCCCGGCTGGGTAAAGACGGCTCAAGGTAGGGTGATCTTCAATGGGGTAGTGTTAGGTTTTTAAGGGGGGGATCGGGTGGGTTTTAGAGTAGGGGTGTGTGGGTGGTGGGTTGTAATGTTGGGGGGGTATTGTATTTCTTTTTTTTACAGGTAAAAGAGCTGATTACTTTGGGGCAATGCCCCGCAAAAAGCCCTTTTAAGGGCTGGTAAAAGAGCTGATTACTTTGGGGCAATGCCCCGCAAAAGGCCCTTTTAAGGGCTATTTGTAATTTAGTTTAGGATAGGGAATTTTATTATTTTGGGGGGCTTTTTATTTTATTAGGGGGCTTAGATTAGGTGTAATTAGATTAAACTTCTTGTAATATTTTTTTATTTTTTGTAATTTAGTGTTTGTTTTTTTGTAATATAGTTTAGTTCATTTAATTGTATTTTATTTTAGATAATTGTTGTTAATTTATTTAATTAATTTATTGATAGTGTAGTGTTAGGTGTATTTGTAACTTAGGTTAGGATTTATTTTACAGGTAATTTTGTAATTATTTTAACTAGGTAGCTATTAAATAGTTATTAACTATTTAATAGCTATTGTACCTAGCTAAAATAAATACAAAGTTACCTGTAAAATAAATATACATCCTAAAATAGCTACAATGTAATTATTAATTATATTGTAGCTATCTTAGGGTTTATTTTATAGGTAAGTATTTAGTTTTAAATAGGAATAATTTAGTTAATAATATTAATATTATTTAGATTTATTTAAATAATAATTAAGTTAGGGGGTGTTAGGATTAGGGTTAGACTTAGGTTTAGGGGTTAATATATTTAATGTAGGTGGCGGCGGTGTAGGGGGTTCAGATTAGAGGTTAATATATTTAATGTAGGTGGCGGCGGTGTAGGGGGGTCAGATTAGAGGTTAATATATTTAATGTAGGCGGCGGCGGTGTAAGGGGGTCAGATTAGAGGTTAATATATTTAATGTAGGTGGCGGCGGCGGTGTAGGGGGTCAGATTAGGGATTAATAAATTTAATGTAGGTAGCGGCGGGGTCCGGGAGCGGCGGTTTAGGGGTTAATACATATAATGTAGGTGGCGGTGGGCTATGGATAGGTTTATTGCGGTGTGGGCTATGGCAGTTTAGTGGTTAATAATTAGGATTATTGCGTTGTAGGGGGTTGTCGGTTTAGGGGTTAATACATTTATTATTAGGAGTGAGAAGGGATTGCGGATATAGGGGTATACGTGTCGGGCTTATTTTTGGGAGGCGTGTTAGACAGTGACGGGAGATTTAATACTTTAGTTAGTTTTTTTAGGCGCAGGCAGTTTCTAAAGTGCCGTAAGTCACTGGCGACTCCAGAAATTTGTAGTTACGCTCATTTCTGGACATCGCTAATTTCTCCGACTTACGGCACTTTAGAAACTGCCGGCGGGGTATATGTAATACCCCGATGTGCAAGGTGAAACTACGGGCGGCGCGGGTTCCCTCGCTTGCGCCGAAAACTATGCCGTATATCGGATCGCGCCCCAGGCAAGTTGCAAAGAATATAGGGAACCAGGAGTTTAAGGCAGTCATCAGGTAAGCCAAGGTCAAAGCCAACCAAGCAATTTGGTACCAGGAATGATCCAAGATAGTCATCAGGAGGAGCTAAGTTCAAACTCAGTGTAGTTTGTTGCTATTTTGATTGTTCTCTGTTACAAACTTGGATTCAAATGCTGGACTTTGCTTTTTCTCTGCCCTTGGTACTTTGTTGGATTTGCTGTTCACTTTGATCTCAGAACTAGACTTTAACTACACTTTGCTTTAACCCCTTGTACCTCACTGGATTATTTGCCTTGCGTTTGCTGACCTGGATGTGATCTTGACTAAGCCTGACCCCTTGTGTCTGTTACCTGTACTACACCGGATTGTATCCTTTACCAGTACTATTTTCCTTGCTCAGAAAATCCAGATGTATATATTACTGTACAGTCCGGACTGCATACAGAGATTCATGCTGGTTGTTAGTCCTATCTCCACCTTAATCTCTGTGTTACTTCATACCGTACCTATACTTAGCACCTTGTCTCTCCACCTAACGCTGAGGTACCTCATTATTAGCCAGGAAAGCAGAGAGGCAGGTGTGACAGTATAAACAGGCTGTCATATATTTATTTATCATGTACTTCACCTTTAAGTAACAAACCTCTTAATTCATTTGCTACAGCTTTAAGAAAGCAAACCTCTTTAATTTTGTACTACAGCTTTAAGAAAACAAACCTCCTCAATCCAACACCTGTATAAATCAGCAGCACTTCCTTTCCTCAGTGCTTGGTAATTCTCATTCACTTCAGGAGATGCAGGATCTGAGAAGCTAAGTCTGTTCTAAAACTATTATTTGCCTCTAATAACTTTGTTTGCAGGATCTACACTTTAATTGCACAGATTAAATATCCTTTTGGATTCTCTTACAGCATTTTCTTGCTGTTCTGTTTAACCTCTGCCTTCAGCTGTGACATCACACTCCAACTTAATCTGTTTCACAGTTTGCACTGCACAGGATTCAACTTCCAATTTCTGAATAAGGTTTGGGCCCATAGTTATCAAGGTCTGGCGGACCTGATCCTCGCTGAATACGGCAAGCAATACGCTCGCCGTATTCAGCATTGCACCAGCAGCTCACAAGAGCTGCTGGTGCAATGCCGCCCCCTGCAGACTCGCGGCCATTCGGCCGCTAGCAGGGGGGTGTCAATCAACCCGATCGTACTCGATCGGGTTGATTTCTGGCGATGTCTGTCCACCTGCTCAGAGCAGGCGGACAGGTTATGGAGCAGCGGTCTTTGTGACCGCTGCTTCATAACTGCTGTTTCTGGCGAGTCTGATGACTCGCCAGAAACACGGGGCATCAAGCTCCATTCGGAGCTTGATACATATGCCCCATAGTCTTCATTTCAAAATATCTGCAGTGTTTCTCATCATTAATTGATTCAGGTAGAACCTTTCATGTCATTACTTTTGCTTAAATATAAAAGTAACTCTTTAACTTGTCATATGCTGAACGTTATACATAAATATATACTCCATTTAACTTAAACTCCTGTATGCATACAATACTATTTATCTGTGCACATATTTGCTAACATATTTATAACTATAGCAAATTATACAAAGGTTGTGATTTCATGTTTACTCTGTTGCGCTTCCCCATTACAACCATAAGGCAACATTAGAGTTAAACTAAAATCTTTACCTAAGAATAATTTTGCAGAATCTTTGCTCAATTCTGTGAATTATTTATAACAACCTGTTGCGATCCTATTTGTTTTATATTTTCACTTTGCAAGATTTCTGCTACATAAAATTAATTACTAATAAAAATAATAAGAATCTGCAGTTGTGGTTGAAATCAAATATTATACAATATAAAACCTCTTATAGGAATTAAAGTCCTTACAGTATTACCAAGCCTGAAAATGAACCCAGCAGAACTTATCAACCAAGGTAATGCCCTCACGCAGAGGGTTGAAACATTGACTAAAGGTTTAACTGGATTACAGCTGGAGAATATTTCCCTCAAATCTCATATAAATGATAAATTAGAATCTTTCAGACATACTGATGTTTCACCAGAGCCTCAAGTAAGCCCTCCTGAAAAAAATTTTGGAGAACGTAATTTATTTAGAGAATTTAAAAATGCTTGTTTACTACTTTTTGCTTTAAAGCCCAAGACTTATCCTTCAGAGCACACTAGAGTATTGACCACTATATCATATCTCAGGGGTGAGCCCCGTACCTGGGGCAACACATTTTTTGAGTTAAATGACCCAATCCTTCATTCTTTAGATGAGTTCTTTAAGGCTATGGCCCAATTGTATGATGATCCACATATACAGTTAACAGCAGAAACAGCTATCCATTCGCTTAAACAGAATAAGAGACCAGTAGAGGAATATATAACTAACTTTAAAAAATGGTCCGTTTAGGCCTCTCTGAATCATTGAAAGAGGAATTAGCAAGAGTAGATATACCAGAAACACTTGATGAACTAATCTGTCTCAGTATTACACTTGATAGGAGAATAAGAGAGAGACGTAAGAGAAAAATACTGAATACTTCAATAAAAGGGGAACTAATACATATAGCATAACCCCTAACAAAAAAAAATAACTCTAAAACTACCATAGAACCAATGGAAATAGGATTTCTCAAGGGACCTCTCAACCAACAAGAAAAGCTTAGGAGACGCTCAAATAACCTTTGCATGTACTGTGCTTTATCCGAACATGTTGTTAAAGATTGCCCTCAGTTACTACGCCAGAAAAAGGGTAAGAATATTAACACTCTGAACTGTTTAAATATCCAATCCAGAAATACCACTCACTGTTCTCTTAAAATTCTCTTACAGTGGGAGGATCTTCGACTGAATTCACAAGCGATAATTGATTCTGGAGCCAGTATAAATTATATTGATAATGATTATACACTTCAAGTCACTACTTGTGAACACCACACAGAATACATTTCATTTGATGTAATACCATCCCCTATGTATCCAGTTATCTTAGGGATTACATGGCTAAAACTTCATAATCCATCTATTAATTGGTCTACCTCTAAAGTACAACTTAAATCAGAATACTGCAAAAATACTTGCTATCCACCTTTTCACATACTACACACTATGCAAAATGTCATACCACAGGAATACTCTGACTTCTCTGATGTCTTTGACAAAAAAGAGTTGTAAAATCTTCCACCACACCAGAAGTACGATTGTCCAATAGAACTCTTGGAGGGGTCAGACATTCCTTGTGGTCATGTATTCCCTTTGTCACAACCAGAATTAGAACATTTAAAAACTTATATTCAAGACAATTTAAGAAAGGGATTTATAAGACCCTCCACTTCTCCCGCAGTAGCAGGCATATTTTTTGTGCGTAAAAAAGATAACAGTTTAAGACCTATAGTGGATTATAGGGAGTTAAACAAAAGAACAAAAAAGAATAGTTACCCACTTCCCCTTATTCCCGAATAAATTGAAAGACTTCAAGGCGCTGTTTACTTTACTAAACTGGATCTTAGAGGGGCTTACAATCTTATCCAAATTAAATCTGGACATGAATGGCTCACTGCTTTCCGTACACGTTATGGCTTATACGAGTACACAGTGATGCCATTCGGATTGACTAATGCCCCTGCCACATTTCAATATCTCATTAATGATATTTTCAAAGAACTTCTAGATATATTTTAGTTATATATCTAGATGATATATTGATTTACTCAAAAACCATGTCAGATCACATTAAACATTTACGAACTGTTCTCTCAAGACTCAGAGAAAATTCCTTATACGCAAAGCCGAAAAGTGCATTTTTAACTCCAAAGAATTAGGCTATGTAATAACACCACATGGAATTAATATGGAAACAAATAAAATACAAGCTATTCAAGACTGGCCAAGGCCCACTACAAAAAAACAGGTTCAAAGATTTTTGGGATTTGCGAACTTCTACAGAAAACTCATATAAAATTTTGCTCAGCTTACTAAGCCACTCAGAAACCTCACAAAATCCACAGTTAAGTTCCACTGGACTGATGAAACACAATCAGTATTTGATCTCTTAAAAACCAAATTCACATCAGCTCCTATACTTTATTTCCCAAACCTGACGTTGCAATATGTTTTGGAAGTAGACACATCTGATTTTGCTATTGGAGCAGTTCTTTCGCAAAGAGAATCTTTGTAACACCCTTTACATCCAGTGGCATTTTATTCATGTGTCATGTCAAGTGCACAACAAAACTATGCCATTGGAGAGAAGGAACTCTTGGCCATAAAGAGTTCCTTAGAACATTGGAGACACCTTCTTGAAGGTACCACTATACCAATATTAATATATACTGATCACAGGAACCTACAATATTTAAAGACGAATCGCACCTTAACCTCTAGACAGGTATGCTGGAATTTATATTTTTCAAGATTTAACTATCTGATCACATACCGCCCTGCGAATAAAAATGGAAAGGCAGATGCAAAGATGAAAAGCCACATTTTCCACATGAGGAAACTTCAATAATACCTGCAGAACATCTCATTGCTCTTACCGTAGAGAAAAATAATCAATTCATACTTAACCAGCAAAAAGACTCTACAAAACCTTAAATTGAAGGATGATGGGTTATACTACCACCATAACCAAATATATGTACCCCCTAGTCTCAGAAGTATGGTCCTACAACCATGCATGATAACTGCCTCGCTGGCCATCCTGGAATTGAGAAGTCATTTGATCTTATTACAAGATCCTTTTGGTGGTCAACTGCAATTAAAGATGTTACTGATTACATTCAGACATGTAAAATCTGTTAAATTTCTAAGAAAGAAAAGAAAAGTCCATATGGTTATCTCATTCCAATACCCACACCAGATAAACCTTGGACTGATATAGCACTGGACCTTATAGTTGAGCTTCCTAAATCTAACAACAACAAAGTTATAATAGTGGTGGTTGACCTTTTCAGTAAAATGGTTCATTTTATACCATACAAAAAACTACCTACATCCTCAGAAACTGTTCATCTATTATTCACTCATGTATTCAAACTTCATGGAATACCTCAATCTATAACTACAGACCGTGGTACGCAATTTACCAGCACATTTTGGGTAGAACTTTGTTAAACCCTTGGCATTCGGTGTAGACTCAGTACATCTTTCCATCCACAGGCTAATGGTCAAAAGGAAAGGACCAACCAATGGTTGGAACAGTATCTCAGATGTTTTACTAACTCAAGACAAGATAACTGGTCCACTCTGCTACCCTATGCCAAAGTTGCTTACAACAACACAATTCATTCATTGACAAAATTCACACCCTTCTTTATTAACTATGGATTCCACCCATCTTTCCATTCGAACACAGCTATTAAAAGTGCTTGTCCATTAGTAAATGACTTAGTGAATTCAATTTCTGAAACTTTCTCACTTGTACGTGATAACATTAAGTTGGCAAAAGAACATCAAAAGTATTACTATGACAAAAATAGAACTGCTTCTCCCAACTATAATGTTGGAGATTATGTTTGGTTATCTGCTCGTAACCTTAAACTTCCTTATCCATCTAGGAAGTTATCGTCCCAATTCATTGGACCTTTTTATATTCAATCAATTGTAAATAAAAATGCTGTCATATTGGGGCCCATTTATCAAGCTCCGAACGGAGCTTGTGGGCCCGTGTTTCTGGCGAGTCTTGAGACTCGCCAGAAACAGCAGTTATGAAGCAGCGGTCTAAAGACCGCTGCTCCATAACCCTGTCCGCCTGCTCTGATGAGGCGGACAGGAATCGCCGCAATTCATCCCGATCGAGTACGATCAGGTTGATTGACACCTCCCTGCTGGTGGCAGATTGGCCGCGAGTCTGCAGGGGGTTGCGTTGCACCAGCAGCTCTTGTGAGCTGCTGGTGCAATGTTAAATGCAGAGAGCGTATTGCACTCCGCATTCAGTGAGGTCTTGCGTACCTGATCCTCACTGTCGGATCAGGTACGCAAGACCTTTGATAAATAGGCCCCATAGTTTTTACCTCCATCCTTGAAAATTCATTCCACCTTCCACGTTTCTTTATTGAAACCTTATAGAACTTCGGGATTTTGACATCAATTCACCTATTGTCCCTAATCTTCCAGATTCTGACCAGATTTATGAGGTATATTCCATATTAGACTCTAGGAAAGTAAATGGTCAACTCCAATATCTTATCCGATGGAAGGGATTTACTTCAGATGATGATACTTGGGAACCTGTTTCTAACCTTTCTGCACCTAGACTTGTGTCTCTATTCCATCACAGACATCCTTTGAAACCTAGATTGTGATCCTTGGTTATAATCCTTGAGGGGGGTGTTCTGTCATATATTTATATTTATGTACTTCACCTTTAAGAAACAAACCTCTTAATTAATTTACTACAGCTTTAAGAAAACAAACCTCTTTAATTTTGTACTACAGCTTTAAGAAAACAAACCTCCTCAATCCAACACCTGTATAAATCAGCAGCACTTCCTTTCCTCAGTGCTCGTTAATTCTTATTCACTTCAGGAGATGCAGGATCTGAGACGCTAAGTCTGTTCTAAAACAACTTATTTGCCTCTAATAACTTTCGCCTAGATTTAGAGTTTTGTTGGTAAAGACCCGCGGTGCTAACGCTGCTTTTTTTCCTAGCGCACCCTTAAGACAATGCTGGTATTTAGAGTTGTCTGAGTGGCTGCGTTAGGCTCAGAAAAGGGAGCGTTGAGCATAATTTAGCTACCAGCGTTGCCTAAGGTAGCGGTAAGCTGGAAAAACGTGCTCGTGCACGATATCCCCATAGGAAACAATGGGGCTGAGCTGGCTGAAAAAAAAAACTAACACCTGCAAAAAAGCAGCGTTCAGCTCCTAGCGCAGCCCCATTGTTTCCTATGGGGAAACACTCTCTAAGTCTACACCTAACATGAACCCCGAGTCTAAACACCCCTAACCTTACACTTATTAACCCCTAATCTGCCGCCCCCGCTATCGCCGCCACCTACATTATAATATTAACCCCTAATCTGCCGCTTCGGACACCGCTGCCACCTACATTATAGCTATGAACCCCTAATCTACTGACCCTAACATCGCCGACACCTATATTATATTTATTACCCCCTAATCTGCCCCCCCAACATCGCTGCCACCTACCTACACTTATTAACCCCTAATCTGCCGACCGGACCTCGCCGCCACTATAATAAATGTATTATTACCCCTATTGGCAGATTATTAACCCCTAAACCGCCGCACTCCCGCCTCGCAAACACTATAATAAATTGTATTAACCCCTAATCTGCCAATAGAACAGCCAATAGAATGCGAGCTCAATACGATTGGCTGATTGGATCAGCCAATCGGATTGAACTTCAATCTGACTGGCTGATTGAATCAGCCAATCAGATTTTTCCTACTTTAATTCCGATTGGCTGATAGAATCCTATCAGCCAATCGGAATTGAAGGGACGCCATCTTGGATGACGTCACTTAAAGGTACCGTCATTGTGTTAGAAGACTCCGGATGAAGAGGATGGCTCCGCGTCGGCTCCTTGGAAGATGGCTCCGCTCCACTCCAGATGGATGAAGATTGAAGACGTCGCCTGGATGAAGACTTCTACCGGATGAAGGACCTCCTCTGCGCACCTTGGATGAAGATTTCGGCCCGGTTGGGTGAAGACGACTCAAGGTAGGGAGATCTTCAGGGGGTTAGCGTTAGTTTTTTTTAAGGGGGGTTTGGGTGGGTTAGAGTAGGGGTATGTGGGTGGTAAGTTTTAATGTTGGGGGGGTTGTATTTTTTTTTTTACAGGTAAAAGAGCTGATTACTTTGGTGCAATGCCCCGCAAAAAAGCCCATTTAAGGGCTGGTAAAATAGCTGATTACTTTTGTAATTTAGAATAGGGTAGGGCATTTTATTATTTTGGGGGGCTTTTTTATTTTATTAGGGGGCTTAGATTAGGTGTAATTAGTTTAAACTTCTTGTAATATTTTTTTATTTTCTGTAATTTACTGTTTGTTTGTTTTTTGTATTATAGATTAGTTTATTTAATTGTATTTTAGTTTAGCTAATTGTTGGTAATTTATTTAATTAATTTAATGATAGTGTAGTGTTAGGTGTATTTGTAACTTAGGTTAGGATTTATTTTACAGGTAATTTTGTACTTATTTTAACTAGGTAGCTATTAAATAGTTATTAACTATTTAATAGCTATTGTACCTAGTTAAAATAAATACAAAGTTGCTTGTAAAATAAATATAAATCCTAAAATAGCTACAATGTCATTATTAGTTATATTGTAGCTATCTTATGGTTTATTTTCTAGGTAAGTATTTAGTTTTAAATAGGAATAATTTATTTAATTATAGGAATATTATTATATAATATATATTTATGTTAGGGGGTGTTAGGGTTAGAATTAGGTTTAGGGGTTAATAACTTACGACATTGCGGGCGGGAGATTAGGGGTTAGTAATTGTAGGTAGGTGGCGGCGATGTTAGGGAGGGCAGATTAGGGGTTAATACAATTTATTATAGTGTTTGCGAGGCGGGAGTGCGGCGGTTTAGGGGTTAATACATTTATTATAGTGGCGGCAAGGTCCGGATAGATTAGGGGTTAATAAGTGTAGTTGGGTAGCGGTGACATTGGGGGGCAGATTAGGGGTTAATAAATATAATATAGGTGTCGGCGATGTTAGGGGCAGCAGATTAGGGGTTCATAGCTATAATGTAGGTGGGGGCAGTGTCCGGTCGGCAGATTAGGGGTTAAAAAAATGTATTATAGGGTTTGCAATGTGGGGGGGGGGCTCAGTTTAGGGGTACATTGGTAGTTTATGGGTGTTAGTGTACTTTATAGCACAGTAGTTAAGAGCTTTATGTTCCGGCGTTAGCCTATAAAGCTCTTAACTACTGACTTTTTTTGGCGGTAGGAGTCTTGTCGGTAGAGGCTCTACCGCTCACTTGTTCCAAGACTCCAAATACCAGCGTTAGGCAAATCCCATTGAAAAGATAGGATACGCAATTGACGTAAGGGGATCTGTGGTAGCCTGGAGTCGCGGAAAGAAAGTGAGCGGTAGACCCTTTCCTGGCTGACTCTTAATACCAGCGGGCGGTAAAAAGCAGCGTTAGGACCCCTTAACGCTGCTTTTGATGGCTAACGCCAAACTCTGAATCTAGGCCATAGTTTGCAGGATCTACACTTTAATTACACAGATTAAATCTCCTTTTGGATTCTCTGACAGCATTTTCTTGCTGTTCTGTTTAAGCTCTGCCTTCAGCTGTGACATCACACTCCAACTTAATCTGTTTCACAGTTTGCATTGCACAGGATTCAACTTCCAATTTCTGGATAAGGTTTGGTCTTCATTTCAAAATATCTGCAGTGTTTCTCATCATTCATTGATTCAGGTATAACCTTTCATGTCATTCCTTTTGCTTAAATATAAAAGTAACTCTTTAACTTATCATATGCTGAACGTTATACATAAATATATGTTACAGTTAAAGTGCAGAAATCAGTTAATGTGCACATTACCTAGTTAATCTGCAGATTAACTAGGGTGATCAGTTAAAGTGCAGAAAAATTGTTTAATTTCTCACATTACCTAGGTAATCTGCACATTACCTACTAGGCACAAGTTAAAGTGCAAAAAAGTTGTAAACTGTTTATTGAAAAAGAAGCTGAAGAATGTAATAAATAAAGAACAGAATGTTTCGATTTCGGCCGAGGGCAGATACGCTCCAGACACAATTTGTGACTGCAAATTCATTTCCTAGATCTAATATTTTAAACCGTTTGATTGTTTGTATTATATTTTTTTAATTGTTATAGTTGAGTTTAACAAAATAAATAAAGAACATGATGTTAAATAATAACATTATGTTAATGTCATTAATTGTTATAGTTGAGTTTAACAAAATAAATAAAGAACAGAATGTTCCGATTTCGGCCGAGGGCAGATACGCTCCAGAGTGCTCTGTTCTAATCAGAGCCTCAGGTGCCGCAACTGCCTCTGGGAACCTTACCATGGATCACAGCCCGCACGTCTTGAAATTCTCTGTCTGGGAAATTATCTATCTATCTATCTATCAAATCTATAATAAATAGATAGATTCGATAGATAATTTCCCAGACAGAGAATTTCAAGACGTGCGGGCTGAGACCCATGGTAAGGTTCCCAGAGGCAGTTGCGGCGCCTGAGGCTCTGATTAGAACAGAGCACTCTGGAGCGTATCTGCCCTCGGCCGAAATCGGAACATTCTGTTCTTTATTTATTTTGTTAAACTCAACTATTATTTAACATCATGTTCTTTATTTATTTTGTTAAACTCAATTATAACAATTAATTAAATTAACATAATGTTATTATTTAACATCATGTTCTTTATTTATTTTGTTAAACTAAACTATAACAATTAATGAAATTAACATAATGTTATTATTTAACATCATGTTCTTTATTTCGTTAAACTCAACTATAACAATTAAAAAAATATAACGGTTTAAAATATTAGATCTAGGAAATGAATTTGCAGTCACAAATTGTTTTATTGCAGTTTTTAGATTTGATATAGGAAATGAATTTGCAATTGCTTACTTATTTGTGCAGTCTAAAAATTGGTGACACTTTGAATTACATAGATAGATTCGATAGATAATTTCCCAGACAGAGAATTTCAAGACGTGCGGGCTGTGACCCATGGTAAGGTTCCCAGAGGCAGTTCTGATGCCCGAGGCTCTGATTAGAACAGAGCACTCTGGAGCGTATCTGCCCTCGGCCGAAATTGGAACATTTTTCGGCTTCTTTTTCAATAAACAGTTTACAGGAGAGAAACAAACTTTTCCAACTTTAACTACACGGAAGCAGTTAATCTGCACATTAGAACAGAGCACTCCGGAGCGTATCTGCCCTCGGCCGAAATTGGAACATTCTTCGGCTTCTGTTTCAATAAACAGTTTACATGAGAGAAACAAACTTTTCTCACTTTAACTACACGGAAGCAGTTAATGTGCACATTACCTAGGTAAAGTGCAGATTCTGCACTTTAACTGAGCAAATCAGTTCATCTGCAGATTAACTAGGTAATGTGCACATTAACTGATTCTGCACTTTTTTTTTTTTTTTTTTTAATAAATTTTTTATTGAGGTACTGGATAATAACATAGCCATAATACATATGTCCAGAAACAGATCAAATTTGACAGAAAAAAATAAATAAAAAGAGACATCTTTACCTTTCTAATGTAATAAGTAGATTGTCTAAAGGAATATGGTGCCAGTAATGTAGTCATAAATGCCATGTCGAACCTAGAGCTAAACTAAGTACCTTCGAGTGGGGACCCAAATAGTGCAGAGTAACAAAACAGTAATTCTAGCAATGAGAATATAGATTCTGGCAGAGAAGATAGAATTTAAGATGCGCAATATATATGGTTCAGGCTTGCGTGAAGTAGAGATAATTAACTGGAACATATATTACAAAAACCTCTTTTTATAACCTTTAACTTAATATAAATAAAGAAAGTCCCCAACTTACTTTGTAAACCATAGAATAATTTATCTATTCGAGTGTATTGTGGTAAGATGGGGGTTAATATCTAGGTTTCATTTTTTTTTGGGGGGGGTGGGATTCAGCGGGCAAGAGCCGCTCTGGTTAAAATAAAAAGGGAAAAGGGGGGGATGTGTCCGGGTGTTTGTGGGGTATAGTGTTGTCACTGTGATATAGTTCAGTGGGAGCTCTATTGAGCTAATTATAAATTTAATGGGGTGGGCGGGGGGACATCTAAAACATAAATTCCTCCTAAAGTGTCTAGGTTTTATCTAACTTATGAACTAAATGAGGGTGGCATAGTATATGACAAGGTCATTATGTAAACCAGGGAGAAAGTGACTGGTTATTAAGACAGTAGCATAGAGCTAGATTACTAGATAATATAAAGATTTTGGGATTAGTTATGGTAGGATCTGTATAGCAAGGATATGTGTTCAGGTTATTGGGATGTAGAAAAGGAGACCTATAAACTGATTGAGGTGCCCTGTGGTGGGATCTGGGTGATATATAAAAGTGAAGAGTAAACTTACCTTGCAATCTGAGTTAATGAGTAGGGGAAGATGCTGTTCGCTGTACTGTGCTATCTATGTCTAGTTGGATGAGGAGAGGTAATTTATACACTGGAGAAAAAAGGCAGGCACTACTCGGGGGTTTAAAATAACAAAGGAAAACTTTTATTGATAAACATAAGCCCAACAAAACAAAAATAGGCTTAAAAATTACCAACAGCAGTACAGACGATAGAATGACACAGAGGGACAGACGTAATTTATACACTACTTAGGTATTATGTGATTAATAAGGGAGATGAAATTAGTCTCTTGTCATCAAAGCTGTGAAATGATAGCTGTAAAATCCAGATGAGCAAAGGGGGATGTTATTAAGGTGGATGATACCTATGTATAAGAGGGATTATGAGGAGCCTAGGAAAAATACTAGGTTCGAGCCAAAATGCTAGCTAAACACATCTACATCTATGCTCCTTAAAACTATAGCATTACATTTAACACCAACATGGTACGTTTCTAAGTATAACTGGGGTGTGAAACTAATCAGAGAACAGCAGTAGTGTGAGAATCAGTGAGGTGCGACTAAGGCCCTACTAACTTTAACCTAGTAGTATACCTCAAAAAGGTGCTCTTCCTATCAGTATAAGAATGGCAACAGTATGATCATCAGAAAAATAGGTCTAGATCCCTAAAACCTATAGTGTAATAACTACTACCAGTAAGTTACTCTTCCGCCTGATGTGCAACCAGCAACAGTGTAAAAACCAATAAAATATTACTATATCTCTAATAACTTTAGCGTAGTGATTAACATCAATAAGGTGCTTATGCAATTGGTATACAAGCGGTATCAACAAATATATCAATAAGGTAAGGCTAAACCCCTAAATATTTAACTCTAACATTTGCCCCCAGCAAGGTACTCTTCTAACGGATATAAAAATAGAGACAATGTGTACATGGGGGGAACTTATTAGGGCACTAGCATAATCCCACATACAACCTTCTTCTGTATTGGATCTTTAAGTATCCTAAAGAAAAAGAGTATGCAATAAAGAGTTTGACTGTAGTCCCCAATGAAATGTCTAAACAGTTCGCTGATATATGTACTTGGCTGAAATATTCCCCAAAGTACAAGGCCTTGTGCAACTAGCCGACTCCTCTTCTGGAGCAGATGGGAGGCTTGCACTGAGAGGGATCATCCTTATAATGAGACTCAATGAGCCGGGAGACCCTAAGACCCACAAGCTGTGGAAAGGCTGCGTATGTAGCAGATGAGAGCCAAATGTCAATGTCCGGTACTTGTGTTGGTCTCCGGTGTGGGCCAGGTGGTGTATGGTGTCGGGTAATCTTGAGAAGAGAAGGTATGCCTTGTTTCCTGCTAGACCGTCTGTTGCCGATGTCTGTTAGCCATCCCGAGTGAATACTATAAAGTATTGAGGGGTCCCGACAGTGCCATCCGTTGTAGATATGGGCTGAGGCCTGCTTTTCCCTATCGTCATCAGAGTGCTTTTTGGTGATTAATGATCTGCTCTCCCCCTCCCCCCAAAGGCCGGCCGCATCCTCCGGTTCAGAGTACGGAGAGCTAACAGGAAAACTCTGCAAATGCGACAGGTTACAAGCAGGTGTCCCATTCTTAGGCGGTGTGCATCGATCAGCTTGCTCCTTCATCTCCGCCATGTTTGAGGTAGGTATATCCTCGCGCGCAGAGCGCAACACGGCGTGTAGGCTATGAAATTGACGTGACATTTTGTTTTCAAGGGCAGTGAAGAGGGCTAACACTGCACTGTCAAAGTCCTCCATAGTTGTAGAAAGTATCGTGTCCGGAGACGGTGGCACAATCTCTGCTTGCTTAATCGTCCGGATGGGTGTTAGAAAGTAGCTTTCATGCGGTGCATGGAGAGGACTAGCTGTCCGGCTCAGTGGCTCCTAAGGATACAATATAGGTGTCGTTCTGTACAAGAAGATGAGCCTAGTAAGATGTGGCATAAATCAGCATTGGATAGTGTGATATGAATTGAGTTTTTTATCAAATTATATCCCTGAAGTGAAGAGCTCCCATAAAAGTGGCCATCTTAGATGCTGGTCCGGACACGCCCCCCCTGATTCTGCACTTTAACTGTAACATATATACTCATTTAACTTAAACTCCTGTATGCATACAATATTATTCATCTGTGCACATATTTGCTAACATATTTATAAGTATAGCAAATTATACAAAGGTTGTGATTTCATGTTTACTCTGTTGCGCTTCCCCATTACAACCATAAGGCAACATTAGAGTTAAACTAAAATCTTTACCTAAGAATAATTAAGCAGAATCTTTGCTCAATTCTGTGAATTATTTACAACAACCTGTTGCGATCCTATTTATTTAATATTTTCACTTTGCAAGATTTCTGCTACATAAAATGAATTACTAATAAAAATAATAAGAATCTGCAGTTGTGGTTCAAATCAAATATTATACAATATAAAATCTCTTATAGGAATTAAAGTCCTTACACAGGCCATGAACCCAGAGGACATAGCAAAGGCCATGATCCTGCAGGGGCAAATGTTTGGAGCCCACTCTGCCCAACTACAAACATTAAATGATAAATTTGATCACATCACTGCTATGCTGTTCTCTCTATCTAACCAGGGAGCCACTTAAGCAATTCCACCACCATCTACTTCACCTTCTGCGGTTGCTATAACCTCCAGTTCTGATTAACCTACTATTCCCAAGATTCCTCTGCCTGAGAAATTTGATGGGTCTGCGCAGGATTGCAGAGGCTTCTTAAATCACTTTAGACTGCACTTCTGTAACAACCCAGCAATGTTCCAGTTTTCCCAAAATAGTTTCACTTTCAACATCTCCTTGTTAAAAGGCAAAGCACTATCTGATATATTGGATAATGCAGAATATTTAATCTCCAAGAAGAGCATCCAGTTCTGAAGATTTTCTTCTAGGGATCCACCAAGGTAATAGACCCATCTCCCAATATGCCACAGAGCTTCCACGGGTACAGATCTAAACTTCTCACACAGCTCTGTGAAATATGATCCTGGCTACAAGGAGATAGTTTCACAGAGAAGTGTGTGAGAAATTTTGTCAGGTGAGGGGAGGGATTAAGAAGATTGCACAGTTACCTGAGAAGGTGGGAGACACACATAGCTGGCTGATTTATGCTGTTCTGTGTATATATTTTCTGTTCTTCTTATTATACAAATAAACGAGAAGATTCTCAGCAGACTTCATATTGCTGCAGCATCAATGAGCCAGGAATGCCTGCTAATAACTTAATAGCTGTAGTCTTCCTAGTTTGGGAGTGAGGGAAAACCCCTAGTTCAATGTTTAGGGTATATTACATACGTATACACATGCAGTGAAACACCCTGCAAGGTTTTTCCCATTTTAGAAAAATTTAGATCCAAATTAGGTAATGCATGAAAATTGCAACAACAACAAAAAAGTTTACCTATACTGTATTTAATGCTTTATTTAGATAGGTTGCTACTATCGATGATCATCCTTTAGGATCTGGATAAGTGCACTTTGAGACCTTAAAGGGACAGTATACACTCATTTTCATATAACTGCATGTAATAGACACTACTATAAAGAATAAGATGCACAGATACTGATATAAAAATCCAGTATAAAACTGTTTAAAAACTTACTTAGAAGATGTCAGTTTGGCTCTGTTGAAAAGGTAGCTGGAAAGCCCACTGCAAGTGGCAAATAAGACACCCCCCCCCTCCCCCTTCTTTTGCATATAAAAAGACCCTTTACACAAACAGGAGCAAGCTGGAGAAGGTAGCTGACAGTATTCACATAAAACTTTGGGGCTTGGTTAGGAGTCTGAAAATCAGAGCAATGTTATTTAAAAATAAGCAAAACTATACATTTATTTTTTTTTTTAAACTTTATGGGCTATATAAAGAGATCATCTACAAAACATTTATGCAAAGAAAAAATGAGTGTATAATGTCCCTTTAACTCTGCCAGTTTCTGTTGGGATTTTTTATTTAGAGGGCCTTAAATTTGACCTTATAGAATCTCTGTTACAACCCTTAGTATTAGGGTTACCTTGGCTGACTCAGTATAATCCCCAGTTTCATTGGCCCTCCAGAAAACCCTCATGATGGGGTGATTCCTCTTTTGGTACCCGTTTGAAACCACCCTTCCTTACTAAAAAGCATCTCCTTTCTGCCATCACCTTGGCCCTTGGGTATCCCGGAACCTTATAGTGAATTCACAGATGTTTTTGAGAATTGAAAGATTGACTTGTACCCTGAGTCACCTATACCTAAGGGTAGAACTTACCCTCTCTCTCGAGCAGAATCCAAATATATGGAATAGTACATTAAAGAGAACTTGGCCAATGGATTTATTTGCCCATCTTAGTCATCTGCTGGCACATATTTTTTTTCTCTAACAGTTCCACCGCAGAGATACTTTGTTCCTGGTTCTCTTTATTAGAGTCTGCTGTCTTGGGCCCATGATAATAAAAGTTCAGGACATCCTGGAGTACTTAGCACTATTCAGCTACTTCAGTCACATGTTTGGTGGCCGGATCTTAAGAAATATGTCCATAATTAAGCGTCCTAATCTACTACTTGTGCAGCAATAAAGGTACCCAGACTGCTGCCTTATGGTCTCCTGCAACCTCTTGCAGTGCCTAAGCAACCTTAGACCCATTTGTCCATGGACTTTATTATGGACCTACCCCTATCTAATGGCTGCACTGTAATTTGGGTTGGGACAGATTGCTTTTCCAAACAGGCTCATTACATATCACTTCCTTTCAAGTTACCTTCTGCTCCAGAGATAGCTTTTTTGTTTATTACCCACATTGTTAGACTGTACAGCTTGCCAGAAAATATGGTCTCTGACCAGGTGAACTCTGTTTATATCTGCCTTCTAGAGAGGTCTTTGTAAATGTCTGGGTACCATAGTGTCTTTATCTGCCAGCAATCACCCACAGACTAATGGACAGAATAATAAAGCTAACCAGGAACTTAAAGGTTATGTCCACAATTATGTTTATTCACAAAATTCCAACTGGGCAAATCTTCCTTTAACAGCTTCTTAAAAAAACACTTTTTTTTTTGGCTGCTCTGGGGTATTAACCCAGAACTATCCCACTACACTCTCCACAGATTGGTTTACCAGCAGACTGTTGTGTTCAAAACCTTGTAGCCCATTAGCGCAAAATTTGTATCATACTTCAACATTCTACTTGCCATTACAAGATGTATGCAATTAGATCTTCTCAAGTTTCTTCTAAACTGCAAGTGGGTGACAAGGTATGGCTCTCAACTCACCATATCTGTCTGAAACAGCCCTCGTACAAACTCAGTCCTAGATTTGCCTGTCACTATCGTATTGTGTGACGAGTCTCTAACACAGGCTACAAACTAGCGCTTCCATCATCTCTTAGTATTTTTATGTTTTTTTCATGTGTCTCTGCGAAAACTAGATGTTTTTAACCAATTTTCTCATAATGTACCTCCTCTGGATATGGTTCATGGCCAGCCTGAATATATAATGTCAAAGATTTTGGACTCCAGATATTGCAGTCATCAGCTCCAATACCTCATCCACTGAAAGGGCTATTCTGTTGCAGATCGTTCCTGCCAGAAAAGTGGCAGGCATGAAACCCAGCCAAGCAGCAAGGTACCAAGCATAATCCAAGAGAGTCAATAGGGAATATAGGTCAACAACAAGTTTAAGCAAAGCCAAATCAGGAAAAAGGAGAGAAGTCAGGAAAACAAGTCCAAGTTCAAATACCAGAGAATTCAAGCAGATATCAGTGCACCCAGATGTGAGACAACAAATTGGCAAACAAAAATAATGTCAGTGTCAACTAATAGACTCAACAGCAGAAAACCTATTCAAGGGTAAAAACAATCGATCAACAAGAAAATTACACAAGTCGTATGAAGAAGCCACACAGAAAAATGAAGAGACTGGAAAAGCGGGAAATACATGGCACACTATATGAATCATAAAAGTTTAAATTTGACTAACATAGATATCCAAAATATACTTGTTGCTACCAAACTTTAAAATGAAAAATTCTTTCAGTGCAACCAGTCACTGGAATTTTTTACTACTACTAAAACCAAAAGTATCTGAAGATTTGCCAAATACGAGAGTATACTAGATGATATCTGGAAGGCACCATTCCAAAAACATGTATAAATTATGTTCACTCTACAGTAGACAGCTCTTAAAAGCATACTGAAGTAAAAATTGAATCCCAGATAAAATGTTTAATTATGCACAACAAAAATATAAAGTCGAGGGGGTGGAGCTAGCCTGAGACGAGTGCAGATGCACAATACCAGAGCTATGTCTCAAAACGGTACAAAACGGACTATATTCCCACCTATTTGGCTACCTATCCTACCCAAAACCGTTATTTACCCTACTTAAAATCCTCACATACCGGCAAGAGAGCTCTGGGCTTTGAGGATAGTAAGCAGAAATCCGGCATCACCATCTCGGAAAAGTGTGGCCCAACTCTCACGGCCTGGGGAAATCCCAGAACGGCACAGAGCCACTAAGCAACCCTCCGGAGCAATCTCTCCTACTTGCTCCTGGAGGTCTAATCGGAGGAGGAGGACAACGGGATTGAAAGAAGACCGGTACCGGGAAGCTTACCCTGTGGCGTGAAAAGCCGCCATCTTAGAACACGCGGCAATGCTGCCTGTAGAAATCTCAGCCTTAACCGCTGCCTAAGCTACGCTCAGACTGGAGCCTCCCCGCACCCCTCTGTTAATGAGCCAGCCCACACAAGTCTGCTGGACTACAGACACACTATCCACACAGGGCCCCCGAAGTTTGTGGCCGCATTGAGGAGAACTCCTGCTTAACTGGGCACACTGGATCTACCTCTCTGGGCTCAGAGAGACCTGAACAGTCACAAGATCGCCCGGCAGTGCTCAGCATCAACTGCAACCAGAAAGGAGGGTGCCGCCCCACGCTTTACCGGCCCAAGCCAAATGGGTGAGATCTATGCTTTTTACACCTCCTCACACAAAACTAGTTAGGCCCCAAACTTGCCCTCATTAAAGTGGAACAACATTATTCCTACTTTCTCACTCCTAGACATTTGGAGCAGACCAAAATGCTTACTGTGACACTTCTTTACCCAGAACTGCTCAATCTGGGACCTCTCAGCTTGCCATACAGTGTAATTCACTCAGAGTCTGGACTACAATAATTTTCAAATCTGGGACTTGCAACGTAATCCTGGCTCAGGCTAATCAATTGTTGTTACTATAGCCCACATTTTACACAGTGTCTACCCATATTGCATATGCCCTTGTTGTTTCATTGCTGCACCTGCTTGTACAGTCCCCTCCTCCCTCTCATCTCGCTTTCCTGCTCAGCTAGTCTGTGATTATCTTAACTATGTACTATTATATAGATTGTCACTGTCTGGGCTGCGATTCTTGAGCTCCCCCTCCTCCCACCCTTTCCTTCCCTGCTAGTCTGTGCGGGTCATATCCAGATTCCTTATCCCCTCTGTAAGAGACGTAGCCCAAATCCCCAGAGGAGTGGGTGATCGGGTCCAGTGGACCAGGCAACCAATACCTGTAACATCCAACTGCACCTCATCGGCACCCAGTGTCTCACCCCCCTTGAAAATACCCACTCCACAAATCTGGTCATCCTGTCTTAAACTAACCCAGACTACAAGGGCCCCTTGTAACACACAAAACCCTTTTTGCCACTTCATGTAAGACGCTCCCAATCTAACATGTGGTAAGTGTGCCGATGAGATGCTGCCCAGCCCTGCTCCAATGTTGTAGGTGTAACGTTTATGTAGTGTGCTTGCTTACAGTTAGACCTAATTTGTGCATACTCTTAACGGATAGTTCCCTGAAGGTTGTCTTGTGCCTAGGATCTTTTAAAAAATGCCTCACACTTCAAGGAAGCATACCAAGACCCCAAGCAAATCTAAGGAGACGGTCTATGACCACTTTACTCAGCCCATGAAAGAGCCGAACACAGAATCTCACAGAGAAATTAGTGACCCAGATTCACAGTCTCAGTCAAGCACACACTCCACCACACCATCTTAACACTTTATTACAGTATCTACACTTTAAAGAATGCTGGCTTTACAGACACGCTCTATTACTCAATAAATCAAGAAAGAAATCTCAGAGATTGGCGAGAGAATAGATGCGTTAGAACGCAAACAGGATGACATAGCTGTAGATCAAACCAGCCTACTATCATATTCACAATGTCTTTCGGAACAGATATCCCAACTGGAATTTAAGTTGGCAGATGTGGAAGACCAGGCACTGTGAAATAATGTATGCTTCAGGGGTATACCAAAAAGTGTCACGCCCACAGAATTACACAACTTCCTACAAGCACTCTTCAAGGAACTTGTGGGTTTTCTTGAGGGTTTAACAAACACCATGGAAAGAGCCCATAGAGCACTCCGTTCAAAAACTGTGTCTCCAGACAAACCAAGGGATGTGATAGTCTACTTTCAAAGCTTTCTTTATAAGGACAGACTGATGCAAGCTGCATTCAAAAAACCAACCCTCTCTGAAATGTTTAAGGATATCTAGTTCCTACCCGACCTCTCGGCCCACACCCTACAACAACGTTGACAATTTCAGCCTGTCACCTCCACTCTCCGCAAAGCCAGTATAAAGTACAGATGAGGTCATCCCACCAAACTTAATATTTCTAAAGACAATCAAACATTTGTGGCTTCTTGTCCTCCTCAGGGCCTCTCTCTTCTTGCCTCATGGGGTCTCTCTCAAGAAACCTCACCTCCACATTTGCCTACTCACGCCAGGCTGCGAGCCTCAGCTCCAAAGTGGACTGTAAAGGATCAAAGGATGAAGTGCCCTAAGACACACCAATCTCAAGACTCTACCATCTTGCTGGCTCAACTTGACCCTTTGGGATTAATCCTTACACTCTTAGAGGGTTTTTGCACTCTCCCCTACTACTTGGAAGGGGAATTGAAAACCACTTCTTGTTTTGAACTCTTTTGCAACAACAGTTCTAGAGGTATGCACTTACTAAAAATTATTTTTTAGGTTAAATGTTTATATTCACTATGTTATTTTACTTGGAGCGGGGCTGGCAATATTGGTCCCTGCCCCCTCTGCCTTCTTGCACTTTGTTCTCCCCCCATTTAGAAGCCCACAGTAGGGTTCCACTGAGGTGCACTACTTCCACCACAACTTTCAGATGCTTTCTTAGTGTATTTCCTACCCCTCCTAACCTCCCCCATTACCCCATCTCTTCCCCACCCCGTTATTACTCTGACAAGGTTCTATCACCTGAACTAGCCTACACCCTAACTCACTGATATGTCTACATTAAGGGTATTAAACCATAATGCTAGAGGCCTTAATTATCCACACAAACGTAGTTTGCTGTTGTGATCCCTCAAACATCACAATCCTGATGTTGTGTTCCTTCAGGAAACACACTGGACACTGAATAATCCCATTAGATTTACCTCCAAGGACTATACTAATATAGAATGTGCCCCATATACCAAAAAAGCCAGAGGTACAGCTATTTTGATCCATAAGAGACTAGCCTATGAAGTGTCCCAAGTTATTAAGGACCCCCAAGCTAGGTGTGTGATACTCATATGCACATTGAACCATGTGGACTACACACTAGCCTCAATCTATCTCCCTGTCAGGAGAATCACACTGTTGCTTTAAATTAACAGATTCACACTATTGCTTTAAATCCATCTACAATCTGATTGGTGCCTCTGCCTTTAAAGTTCCACCTCCTACTACAACCATTGCTTTGTAATTTTTTCATTACCTCTATTACCAGTGGTGTAAAAGCAGAACAGAATTCTAAAGCCTCTAAACTTCTAAAAACTATTCTAAAGCAAGATAACAAGCCTGCTCAAGTTTCTCCTGTTGCATTTTCACAGGATTCTGTGTGAAAACATTCCTGCAGCTTCACTGAGGATCGCTGCACAAAACTCTCATTAATTCAAACGGACAGTTTTGTTAATTGCTTAAACCTTTGCAAACTCATCTCTCTCCTAAACTCTAACTTCCAAAGGAACTCCATAACAAAAGACATACCAGGACCGGTATTCAGGTTAACGGTTGCACTGCCGCCTCCCATCTGTGACGTCAAACGCCACCGGACCGCGGTAAGGGATTCTCACTAACAAACTTTCTCCTGCAGAACCGCGTCTCTCACTCCTAGTGATTTGAAAGGAGTTCAGTGCGGTATACCTTTGAAGGCATAACTCTGCTGATTGCCTGTTCCCATCGCCTGAGTTAATCCTGCTACTATCAAGGTAACAAGTTATTATGTTGAATTGAACTGTTACATTTCTTTCCCTAAAGACGGCTAAATACTTAAAACAAAGTTATAACAGTGACTGATACTTATTAACCGTTTGCAAAAAGGATTGATAGAGGAGATTTGAAAATCGCTGATTATCTAACTGTTACTAATCCTCAAACTCAAATATACTATTTCTGAAATTGCTGATAATTATAATTTATCTCTGACATAGAGAATAAATTTCCTTCTGTATATGAAGTAATATACAGAGTTCTTGACTAACTCACTTAAAAATCATTGGACCCTTTTCTTTTCAATAAAAGGGTTTCAGATTCATTCAGTGATACAAACTTATTTAAGGTACAGCAGTTGCGTTCCTTATCAGGAGTCCTTCCTTATATAATTACAAAGCCATATGATGGAACCAGCTGACCTTCCACAGATAGTCTATAATCTGTCACAAAAAGTTGATCAGCTTGCTGCAGCTGTTCATGACATTCAGATTGAAAATCAATCATTGAGAACCATTATTAGAGATTCCATTTCCACTAAATCACATCATGATACTTCCCCAGAACCACAAGTATCTTTGCCAGAGACATTCTCAGGAAATAGGAAGCTTTACAGGCAATTTAAAAATTCCTGCCAATTACTATTCAATCTCAGACCCAGAACATACCCTACAGAGAGAGTAAAGGTTTTAAGTACTATCTCTTTCCTTAGAGGAGAACCCAGGACCTGGGCAGACAATTTATGTGAGAATGACGATCCTCTGTTAGGATCTTTGGAGGATTTCTTTGCCTCATTGGATGAACTTTATCAAGATTCTGATGTTCAAATAACGGCAGAAGCTGCTATGAGGAGTCTGAAACAAGGAAAGAGACCTGTCGAAGACTATATCACTGAGTTCAAAATGTACGCCGCTGACTCCCAATGGAATCAGGTCTCCCTGAGGAATCAGTTCCGCCTGGGACTAGCCGACAACATCAAGGATGAATTGGCACGTTTTGAGTTACCCAAAACCTTGGATGCTCTGATGAAATCTTCAGTCCAATTAGATCGTAGACTTCGTGAACACAGAGCAGAACGTTATTCATCTGATTTCCGTCCTAAAACCTCAACTCTCAGCCCTCAAGCCTCAACCACAACTAAAACAACCACAGAACCTATGGAGATTGGTGTACTTTGTGGACCACTAACTCCAGAAGAGAGACTGCGCCGGAGAGTGAAAGGTTTATGCATGTACTGTGCTAACCCACAGCATACTGTCCAGGATTGTCCATCACTTCAAAAATCAAAAAGAAGTAAGTCAACTCACCTTAATACCTCTATTCAAAATACCAACCAATCCTCATTTAACATATTATCTATCTCTCTACAGTGGCTCCAAAACCATCTGACGGTTGAAGGCATCATAGATTCTGGCACATATGGAAACTTCATTGACCATACTGTAGCTGTAGCCAATAAAATACCATTAATTTGCAAAAAGATTCCCGTCTCTGTCCGTGTTATTGATGGGTCATCAGTACCTAGTGGTCCTATCACACACCATACTGAACCAATTCTTGTTTCTTTTCCAGGTCACACAGAATTGATATCATTTGATGTGATACCATCACCCCATTTTTCAGTTATACTAGGTGTTACCTGGCTTAAATTACACAACCCTCTCATCAACTGGTCTCCTTTTACACTAACCTTCCCCTCTCCATACTGTAGGTCACATTGTAAAACCGATACTATAATCCTTCTATCAGAATCCCAGGAAGCGACCCCACCTAAGGAATACATTGATTTTAAGGATGTTTTTAGCAAAACTGAGGCAGAAAATCTTCCCCCCAGACGACCATATGATTGCCCCATAGAGCTACAACCTGGAGCCAGCATTCCTTACGGACATCTTTATCCCATGAGCCAACCGGAGTTGGATTATCTGAAAGAATATCTCAATGACAATCTAAGGAAGGGGTTTATAAGACATTCTACCTCCCCTGCAGGTGCAGGCATGTTTTTCGTTCGAAACAAAGATTCAACAATCAGACCAATCATAGATTACCGGGAACTTAATAAAAGAACTATTAAAAACAGATATCCTCTCCCATTGATACCGGAATTAATCGAACGTCTCTCTCAAGCCACCATCTACTCCAAGCTCGATTTAAGGGGAGCATACAATCTTGTGCGTATAAAAGAGGGACACGAATGGCTAACCGCTTTCAGAACCAGATATGGGCTCTATGAATATTTGGTTATGCCCTTTGGATTGTGCAACGCACCCGCCACTTTCCAGCATTTCATCAACGATGTGTTTCATGATCTGCTAGACGTGTGCCTTGTAGTTTACCTAGACGACATACTTATCTACTCTAAAACCATGGCAGAACACATTGAACATGTTAAGCTGATTCTTCAAAGGTTAAGAGACAACAAGTTATATGCAAAATTGGAGAAATGCCTATTCCATAGTACAAAGGTTTCATTCTTGGGTTATAACATATCACCCCATGGGATAGAGATGCAGAGAGAGAAAGTGGATGCTGTCGAAGACTGGCCTATTCCCAAAAACAAAAAGGACTTACAGAAGTTCCTTGGATTCTCCAACTACTATAGAAAGTTTATAAAAGATTATTCCAGGATTGCAAGGCCTCTTACACGCCAGTTCTTCCATTCCTTTCCACTGGGATAACGATGCTACTAACGCTTTTGTAACATTAAAGACCAGATTCACTTCTGCACCCATATTGAAATATCTAGATCCAAGTCTACCCTACATCTTAGAAGTGGATTCTTCGGATTTTGCTTTAGGAGCCGTCCTCTCCCAACAAAAATCTTTAAACAGTCCTCACCATCCTATATCCTTCCTCTCAAAGATGTTGACACCGGCAGAAAGAAATTACCCCATTGGTGAAAAAGAACTGTTAGCCATAAAACATTCATTTGAACACTGGAGACATCACCTAGAAGGCACCAAATATCCTATCACAGTCTACACTGACCACAAAAATCTCCAATACTTACAGTGTAATAAGACTCTTTCCTCAAGACAAGTCCGTTGGAGTTTGTATTTCTCCCGTTTTAATTTCAATATTTTATATAGACCAGCAAATAAAATACGGGAAAGCTGATGCCCTATCTCGTCTACCTGATAAACCTACTGATATCAATAATGACTTTCCCATCATTCCAACTGAAAATTTCATAGGTGTCTCTGAACACTTCCTGGAAGACCTAAGAGACTATACTGATCAAGAAGGTGTACCCCCTCATCAAGATTCTAGAGACTTTCCATGACACTCCTTTAGCTGGTCATCCAGGTATATTACGTACTACTGATCTTATTCAAAGAGACTTCTGGTGGCCCTACATGAGAGATACCATAGAGGAATACGTCCGTTCATGTCCAGTATGTACCACCTCGAAATCTGAAAGAAAACCACCCTATGGATTACTTATGCCTCTACCCACTCCTACTAGACCTTGGTACCACTTATCAATGGACTTTATAGTGGACTTACCCACTTCCGACAATCAAAATACCATATTCGTTGTAATAGATATATTCTCAAAAATGGCACACTTCATACCTTATCACAAACTTCCAACCTCCTCCGAAACCGCTCACCTCTTTCTCAATAATATTGTCAAGTTACATGGAATACCACCTATTCTAACGACTGACAGGGGATCCCAATTCACCTCACGGTTCTGGACTAACCTATGTACAATGACAGGTATGGACCATAGGTATACAACAGCATTCCATCCCCAAACCAACGGACAAGCTGAACGTCTAAACCAATGGTTGGAGCAATATCTAAGATGTTTCTGCTCATATCACCAAAACGATTGGATGAAATTCATAGCAATGGCTGAGTTCGCTTACAATAATTCTCTGAATTCCTCCACAAAACTTACTCCTTTCTACACTAACTATGGGTATCATCCGTTATTCAATATAAGCTCAAAGGAAATAACCAATTCTCCTCTCGTGGATGAACTCCAAAATAATCTTTTAGACAATTTCAGTTTTGTCCATAACAACATTCAGAAAGCACAAACAGACCAAAAATCATACTACGACCTCCGCAGAAGAGTTCCACCATCTTACAAAGTTGGGGACAAGGTATGGTTATCCACCAAAAATGTAAAATTACAGATTCCTAGCAAAAAACTGGCAACCCTTTTCCTAGGACCTTTTCCTATTACACGGATTGTGAACGATAATGCTGTAACACTCCAACTACCTAACAGCATCAAAGTCCACCCGACATTCCATGTCTCCCTCCTCAAACCTTATACCAACACTAGACTTGATGGCTCAGTTCTACCTCCGATACCACAGACCTTGGATCCAGAAGAGTACGAAGTACAAACCATCCTCGATTCCAGATTCTTTAGGGGACAACTGCAATATTTAGTCCGTTGGAAGAATTATTCCCCTGAGGATGATACCTGGGAACCTGTTTCCAACCTGCATGCACCAAGATTGCTTTCCTCATTCCATCGCAGATATCCTGATCGTCCTAGACCCAGAGCTGTGGAACAGCTCCATTGAGGTGGGGGTCATGTCAGGAGAATCAGACTGTTGCTTTAAATTAACAGATTCACACTATTGCTTTAAATCCATCTACAATCTGATTGGTGCCTCTGCCTTTAAAGTTCCACCTCCTACTACAACCATTGCTTTGTAATTTTTTCATTACCTCTATTACCAGTGGTGTAAAAGCAGAACAGAATTCTAAAGCCTCTAAACTTCTAAAAACTATTCTAAAGCAAGATAACAAGCCTGCTCAAGTTTCTCCTGTTGCATTTTCACAGGATTCTGTGTGAAAACATTCCTGCAGCTTCACTGAGGATCGCTGCACAAAACTCTCATTAATTCAAACGGACAGTTTTGTTAATTGCTTAAACCTTTGCAAACTCATCTCTCTCCTAAACTCTAACTTCCAAAGGAACTCCATAACAAAAGACATACCAGGACCGGTATTCAGGTTAACGGTTGCACTGCCGCCTCCCATCTGTGACGTCACACGCCACCGGACCGCGGTAAGGGATTCTCACTAACAAACTTTCTCCTGCAGAACCGCGTCTCTCACTCCTAGTGATTTGAAAGGAGTTCAGTGCGGTATACCTTCGAAGGCATAACTCTGCTGATTGCCTGTTCCCATCGCCTGAGTTAATCCTGCTACTATCAAGGTAACAAGTTATTATGTTGAATTGAACTGTTACATTTCTTTCCCTAAAGACGGCTAAATACTTAAAACAAAGTTATAACAGTGACTGATACTTATTAACCGTTTGCAAAAAGGATTGATAGAGGAGATTTGAAAATCGCTGATTATCTAACTGTTACTAATCCTCAAACTCAAATATACTATTTCTGAAATTGCTGATAATTATAATTTATCTCTGACATAGAGAATAAATTTCCTTCCGTATATGAAGTAATATACAGAGTTCTTGACTAACTCACTTAAAAATCATTGGACCCTTTTCTTTTCAATAAAAGGGTTTCAGATTCATTCAGTGATACAAACTTATTTAAGGTACAGCAGTTGCGTTCCTTATCAGGAGTCCTTCCTTATACTCCCATAGGTCCACTAACCCAAATGTCTAAAAAAGATTCTGCACTTAGTGGACCAATATAAACAGGGCAGAGTTAACATGGTGTGGGACTATAGAATGGACAGGACAACTAAGGTGAAAGATAAGGCTCATTCACATGCAGAACTCCTAGCCCTCAAGATCTGAAACATTATGTCATGTTTCGGATACTACAATATTTGAACATCTCTTCACCCTAGAGATAAGGACTACACACACTACTCACACCCACACAGTTTATACTCTAGACTTTACTACATATTTTGCACAGCAGATACACTGGACTTAGTCAGATGCACTAATATTTCACTATGTACTTGGTCCGACCATGACCATGTTCACGCTGACATCATATCTACAAACAACTCACACTCCAGACCCTCTTGGCACCTACCTCACCACATCATGTCTGATGTTGCTCAATTTATACACACCAATGACAACACACTGGTTCGAGATAATACCTTATGGGGGGCCGCAAAAGCTACCATTAGCGGACTACTTATCAGGAAACAAGCACACCTTCCCAAACAAGCTGGCATCTCCCTGTCGCAAGCCCATATAAAACTTAGAAAATTAGAAACACTAAATCGACATGCCCCTTCCACACACTTAACACTCCAGATCACTAATGTTAAAAACCATATTTCCCAAATTGAGCTCCGCAGAACACAAGCTAACTTAACAAAGATGAAACAGCTATTTTACTATAAAAGTAACAAAGCCAATACTTTCTTGGCCAATAAGATAAGAAATAGAGGCCTAGATTTGGAGTTTGGCGGTAGCCGTCAAAACCAGCGTTAGAGGCTCCTAACGCTGGTTTTGGCCGCCCGCTGGTATTTGGAGTCAGTGATTAAAGGGTCTAACGCTCACTTTTCAGCCGCGACTTTTCCATACCGCAGATCCCCCTACGCCATTTGCGTATCCTATATTTTCAATGGGATCTTTCTAACGCCGGTATTTAGAGTCGTTTCTGAAGTGAGCGTTAGAGCTCTAACGACAAAACTCCAGCCGCCTGAAAATAGCAGGAGTTAAGAGCTTTCTGGCTAACGCCGGTTTATAAAGCTCTTAACTACTGTACCCTAAAGCAGTGTTTTTCAACCAGTGTGCCGTGGCACGCTAGTGTGCCGTGAGAGATCCTCAGGTGTGCCACAGCAGACTGACAACAGTGTGACATATTTTTTAAACTTTGCTTGTTTTTAACTCCCAGTGCAGGGGTAGTTTGTAGGAGGCATGGCATAACAGCACAATACATACAGTATGTGTGTGTTTGTATGTGTGTGTATTTATATATGCTGTATTAGGCTACAATGTGTGATTTTTTTTTTTATTTTGGGATGGTGGTGTGCCACAGGATTTTTTAATGTAAAAAAGTGTGCCACGGCAAAAAAAAGGTTAAAAATCACTGCCCTAAAGTACACTAACACCCATAAACTACCTATGTACCCCTAAACCGAGCTCCCCCCACATCGCCGCCACTCGATTAAAATTTTTAACCCCTAATCTGCCGACCGCCACCTACGTTATACTTATGTACCCCTAATCTGCTGCCCCTAACCCCGCCGACCCCTGTATTACATTTATTAACCCCTAAACTGCCCCCCACAACATCGCCGCCAGCTACTTAAAATAATTAACCCCTAATCTTCCGACCGCAAAGCGCCGCCACCTACGTTATCCCTATGTACCCCTAATCTGCTACCCCTAACACCGCCGACCCCTATATTATATTTATTAACCCCTAATCTGCCCCCCTCAACGTCGAAGACACCTGCCTACACTTATTAACCCCTAATCTGCCGAGCGGACCTGAGCGCTACTATAATAAAGTTATTAACCCCTAACCCGCCTCACTAACCCTATCATAAATAGTATTAACCCCCTAATCTGCCCTCCCTAACATCGCCGACACCTAACTTCAATTATTAACCCCTAATCTGCCGACCGGAGCTCACCGCTATTCTAATAAATGTATTAACCCCTAAAGCTAAGTCTAACCCTAACACTAACACCCCCCTAAGTTAAATATAATTTACATCTAACGAAATTAATTAACTCTTATTAAATAAATTATTCCTATTTAAAGCTAAATACTTACCTGTAAAATAAATCCTAATATAGCTACAATATAAATTATAATTATATTATAGCTATTTTAGGATTAATATTTATTTTACAGGCAACTTGGTATTTATTTTAACTAGGTACAATAGCTATTAAATAGTTAAGAACTATTTAATAGCTACCTAGTTAAAATAATAACAAATTTACCTGTAAAATAAATCCTAACCTAAGATATAATTAAACCTAACACTACCCTATCAATAAAATAATTAAATAAACTACCTACATTACCTACAATTAACCTAACACTACACTATCAATAAATTAATTAAACACAATTGCTACAAATAAATACAATTAAATAAACTAGCTAAAGTACAAAAAATAAAAAAGAACTAAGTTACAAAAAATAAAAAAATATTTACAAACATAAGAAAAATATTACAACAATTTTAAACTTATTACACCTACTCTAAGCCCCCTAATAAAATAACAAAGACACCCAAAATAAAAAATTCCCTACCCTATTCTAAATTAAAAAAGTTACAAGCTCTTTTACCTTACCAGCCCTAAACAGGGCCCTTTGCGGGGCATGCCCCAAGAATTTCAGCTCTTTTGCCTGTAAAAGAATAAATACAATACCCCCCCCAACATTACAACCCACCACCCACATACCCCTAATCTAACCCAAACCCCCCTTAAATAAACCTAACACTAAGCCCCTGAAGATCTTCCTACCTTGTCTTCACCATACCAGGTTCACCGATCCGTCCTGGCTCCAACATCTTCATCCAACCCAAGCGGGGGTTGGCGATCCATCATCCGGTGCTGAAGAGGTCCAGAAGAGGCTCCAAAGTCTTCCTCCTATCCGGCAAGAAGAGGACATCCGGACCGGCAAACATCTTCTCCAAGCGGCATCTTCAATCTTCTTCCATCCGGTGCGGAGCGGGTCCATCTTGAAGCAGGCGACGCGGATCCATCCTCTTCTTCCGTTGTCTCCCGACTAATGACGGTTCCTTTAAGGGACGTCATCCAAGATGGCGTCCCTCGAATTCCGATTGGCTGATAGGATTCTATCAGCCAATCGGAATTAAGGTAGGAATTTTCTGATTGGCTGATGGAATCAGCCAATCAGAATCAAGTTCAATCCGATTGGCTGATCCAATCAGCCAATCAGATTGAGCTCGCATTCTATTGGCTGTTCCGATCAGCCAATAGAATGCGAGCTCAATCTGATTGGCTGATTGGATCAGCCAATCGGATTGAACTTGATTCTGATTGGCTGATTCCATCAGCCAATCAGAAAATTCCTACCTTAATTCCGATTGGCTGATAGAATCCTATCAGCCAATCGGAATTCGAGGGACGCCATCTTGGATGACGTCCCTTAAAGGAACCGTCATTAGTCGGGAGACAACGGAAGAAGAGGATGGATCCGCGTCGCCTGCTTCAAGATGGACCCGCTCCGCACCGGATGGAAGAAGATTGAAGATGCCGCTTGGAGAAGATGTTTGCCGGTCCGGATGTCCTCTTCTTGCCGGATAGGAGGAAGACTTTGGAGCCTCTTCTGGACCTCTTCAGCACCGGATGATGGATCGCCAACCCCCGCTTGGGTTGGATGAAGATGTTGGAGCCAGGACGGATCGGTGAACCTGGTATGGTGAAGACAAGGTAGGAAGATCTTCAGGGGCTTAGTGTTAGGTTTATTTAAGGGGGGTTTGGGTTAGATTAGGGGTATGTGGGTGGTGGGTTGTAATGTTGGGGGGGGGGGTATTGTATTTATTCTTTTACAGGCAAAAGAGCTGAAATTCTTGGGGCATGCCCCGCAAAGGGCCCTGTTCAGGGCTGGTAAGGTAAAAGAGCTTGTAACTTTTTTAATTTAGAATAGGGTAGGGAATTTTTTATTTTGGGGGGCTTTGTTATTTTATTAGGGGGCTTAGAGTAGGTGTAATTAGTTTAAAATTGTTGTAATATTTTTCTTATGTTTGTAAATATTTTTTTATTTTTTGTAAATTAGTTATTTTTTATTTTTTGTACTTTAGCTAGTTTATTTAATTGTATTTATTTGTAGCAATTGTGTTTAATTAATTTATTGATAGTGTAGTGTTAGGTTAATTGTAGGTAATTGTAGGTAGTTTATTTAATTATTTTATTGATAGGGTAGTGTTAGGTTTAATTATATCTTAGGTTAGGATTTATTTTACAGGTAAATTTGTTATTATTTTAACTAGGTAACTATTAAATAGTTCTTAACTATTTAATAGCTATTGTACCTGGTTAAAATAATTACAAAGTTGCCTGTAAAATAAATATTAATCCTAAAATAGTTACAATGTAATTATAATTTATATTGTAGCTATATTAGGATTTATTTTACAGGTAAGTATTTAGCTTTAAATAGGAATCATTTATTTAATAAGAGTTAATTAATTTCGTTAGATGTAAATTATATTTAAGTTATGGGGGTGTTAGTGTTAGGGTTAGACTTAGCGTTAGGGGTTAATACATTTATTAGAATAGCGGCGAGATTCGGTCGGCAGATTAGGCGTTAATAATTGAAGTTAGGTGTCGGCGATGTTAGGGAGGGCAGATTAGGGGTTAATACTATTTATGATAGGGTTAGTGAGGCAGATTAGGGGTTAATAACTTTATTATAGTAGCGCTCAGGTCCGCTCGGCAGATTAGGGGTTAATAAGTGTAGGCAGGTGTCGGCGACGTTGAGGGGGGCAGATTAGGGGTTAATAAATATAATATAGGGGTCGGCGATGTTAGGGCAGCAGATTAGGGGTACATAGGGATAACGTAGGTTGCGGCGGTTTACGGAGCGGCAGATTAGGGGTTAAAAAAAATATGCAGGGGTCAGCGATAGCGGGGGCGGCAGATTAGGGGTTAATAAGTGTAAGGCTAGGGGTGTTTAGACTCGGGGTACATGTTAGAGTGTTAGGTGCAGACGTAGGAAGTGTTTCCCCATAGGAAACAATGGGGCTGCGTTAGGAGCTGAACGCTGCTTTTTTGCAGGTGTTAGGTTTTTTTTCAGCTCAAACAGCCCCATTGTTTCCTATGGGAGAATCGTGCACGAGCACGTTTTTGAGGCCGGCCGCGTCCGTAAGCAACTCTGGTATCGAGAGTTGCATTTGCGGTAAAAATGCTCTATGCTCCTTTTTTGGAGCCTAACGCAGCATTTGTTTAAACTCTCGATACCAGAGTTAAATTTATGGTGCGGCCAGAAAAAAACCAGCGGAGCGTTAACAGCCCTTTTACCGCCAAACTCCAAATCTAGGCCAGAGAGTGCTCAACTCGCATACATCAAATCCGGCATGCATACCAAGTTTTCAGACTCTCCTCCCAAATAGGTAGGGAATTTGTGGAGTACTACTCAAATCTATATAATCTAGAACAATCTGAAAAGCCCCAAGCAACTCCCCCAAACCACATTCGCACATTCCTGGACTGGCTTAAAATTCCACCTCTCTCTAAAGAACGAAACTCTTTAAACTCCCCGTTTACCCTCAAAGAGATCCAACAAGTTATTAAAAATGTGAAAGCTTTTAAATCTTTAGGTCCGGATGGATACCCGGTTTCCTTTTACAAGATTTACATGCAAGAATTATCCCTCCTTCTTCTCAGACTCTAAAACCTAGAGAAAGAAGAAGGCAGCTTCAATAAAGAATTCCTAGAGGCCACAATCATTACTATTCCCAAGCAGAATAAAGACCCCTTGTTTTGTTCTATTAACAGGCCGATATCCCTCATAAATGTTGATATCGAAATGTATTCCAAATAACTGGCCAATCACATTTCCTGCCTTCTACCCCACCTTATTAATCCTGATCAAGTAGGCTTTGTGCCTTATAGAGAGGGACCGGACAACACCAGACACCTACTAAACATTCTGAGCATATCCGCTAAACTTGGCAAACCACTATCGGTCATCTCTCTAGATGTCGAAAAGGCTTTGACTGAGTTTGCTGGGATTACTTATGGGAGGTCCTTAGAAGTTTTAAATTCCCCAGGGAGACGATAACAGCAGTCAGAGCCCTATACTCCACCCCCACTGCAACAGTTAAGGGACTAGGTTTCCACTCTTCACCATTTCCGATCTCAAACGGCACAAGGCAGGGTTGCCCCTTTTCACCCATATTGTTCACATTAGCAATTGAACCCCTAGTTCAGCAAATTAGGACCGATAGTCTGATGAAGGGAGTCACACTATTTGGGATGGTGCACACGATAGCTTTATTTGTGGATGATGTCACAATATTCTCCCGAGACCCAGCACATACCATCCCCAGACTGATGAAAGTCCTGGAAACTTTTGGAGCCCATTCTTTTTATAAACTTAATTTAACTAAGACAGAAGCCTATATGCAGGGCATTCCACTCGACCATATACAACAATTACAATCTATTTACAGCTTTACCTAGACAGAAAAACACATTTCACACCTAGGGGTTAAACTTTCAGGCAGCATCGCTCAAGTGATAAGAGATAACTATCTCCCCCTTTTGACGGAACTCAGAACCCTCAAAAACAATAAGAACTCTCCCTTTATCTCCTGATTGGCAGAATTGCTGCATTAAAAATGTCTTTACTCACGTATTTGTTTTGGTGCCTCCTGATAAAAGTCCCCAAGTATATCCTACTACAATTCCAAAGTGAGTTAACAAAATATATTTGGCAACATAATCCCCCCAGAGTGGCCCATAAAATTCTTTAAAGCCCCAAACAGGTGGGTGGCTTAGCATAATTTTCCATGGTCAGATATTACGAAGGAGCTATGCTTACACACGTCACACAATGGGGTGTTCTCCACTCCCTGAGCAAATGGAGATCTGTTGAGCAAGCCTCCTTTACCCCACAACATTCACCTATGCGCGGCGACCTAATATGGACTCCGCCACATTGTCACAGAAACCTTGATATAGTCAATCCAATAGTCTCTGAGTGCCTTTCACTTTGGGACAATCTCATACACTACCCCCTTGTCGCCCCACACCCCATACCTTACCAGAAACACAAACCAACAAATGGTCCCAATTGGGCATCCTACCTATCATTTGAATACCTCAGAATTTAAAGCTACTTACTTTGCTGGGGTTTCAAACCCGGGCTATCCCGTCCTCTCACGCCATGGGAAACTACCTGGAACCAAGGTAATAGGCTCTATAAGCCTTTATCCACACACTACTCGCTCATAGGAGGTGAAACCTCCTCCGAGCTGCTTCCCCACCTACAAAGATGGGAGACCCAACTTGGTGCTCCCCTACCTCCACAAACGTGGAAACACACTTTAGAAATTACCAAAAAAGCAATTAATTGCATAACTCTCTATGAGACTTATTACAAAATTCTAGCACACTAGTATTATGTCCCTACAAGATTAGCTAAAATGTTCCAAAATACCTCACTTAACTGTTGGCGCAGCTGTGGACCGAGAGGAGATACTATGCACATTTGGCGGGAATGCCCCAAGATATGCCCCCTTTGGAACACGTTTCCTCATACTCTCTAAAATGGGTATCCCCTTACCTAAGATGCCGTCCCTAGCCCTCCTACATATTGGAATACATATTCTACTTAAACAACATGCATACCTATGTATATGCCTCTTCACGACTGTCAAAAACGCTATTGCCAATTCATGGAGGAGGGAAACTCCCTCGTATTTGTCTAGAATTCTTAACACTATGGCATACATATACACTATGGAAAAAGATATTTTCTATAAATTGGATAACTCAGACCTCCTAATGTTATAACCACGGACCGACATACTTCCCCCAGACCCTAACCGTGTAACTAAGCCTCCCCATTCCTATAAGGCTGCACAAAAAACCCTCCCTGCCCTGTTTCCCCCCTCTCTCTTCCCTTCCCTCATCCTGATTAATAACTCTTCATTATTTGGACCGTCGAGTCCTAGATTAGATTTATTCCTGATTTTCATACAACGTCTTTAAGACGTTTACTAATAACCTTGGATACTATGCTTTACTTACATTGGTATATAAATCTACATTTATGATGAACCTATGTGATTTCTTGATGTAGTTTTTGACATTGTTCTGTTTAATTAGTGACATGTATCATATACGCGATTTAGTCATTACTGTACCTTGTTTTTGCATATCAGATTATTGTTATGTCTGTTGAAACCTCAATAAAAAATTTAAACTTTAAATATATATATAGTCATTTTATTATTTAGTTTGCTTGCTGAAATTTAACTTTCAGTGCACTCATAGAGGCTGGTGTTCACTCTGTAGATTTTAGAACCCTGTCCCAGCTCCATTCTACAAATTGATTGCTTGTATTGGAATAAATACAACTGTATTGGCTAGTTATGCCCTATTAAAGCCTTCTTCCAAAAACTCATTAGCATATAGGTACTTATCATTAGTGCTCATTGATTGATTGCTATTACTTGGTAATGTTTACAGAGTACTGATCAGTCAAGGATCATTAATAGGAACTGTGAAAATAATACTAGTACTACATTTGTTTATGTTTAAACAGCTTTCCCTTTATATTTTTTTTTAGGCAACAAAATGTTTAAAAAATGCTCATATATATGATGACACTGTCCCTTATATTGGCCAGAGAAAAGAATAAGATAAACGTACTCGAGGCATTTTATTGGGTATGCAAAATGACTGCAAAACAATGCACATTATGCTTACATAATTTCTATATATTATAATAACTAGTATTTATATAGCACTTTTCTCCCAGTGGGACTCAAAGCGCTTTTTCAGCACTCGCTCTCGGAATTAAACAAATCGTCAGCTGAATAGTAATAGTTGTTATTATTACCCAATTTAATGGTACTCATTTTATCGACCTCGGAAGGATGAAGGGCTGAGTCGGCCCTGCCGGGATTTTAACCTGTGACCTTGGGTCTTTTACACAGGCTTTTTTGTTGTCAGGGCATTTACCAACCGAGCTACCCCACTAATGTAGTACTTGATAGCTTCTATATACTGTACATTTATATACAAAAACACTTTTTTCTGTTCTGTTATTAACAAAATATAAAACAGTACAAAAAATAGGAATATAATCATGCATATGAACAAACAACAAATGTTACAAAGTTTTATTGGACGAATGTGCATTACAAAATGAAGATTCCAACAAGGAAGTACACCTAATCGAATAGTAAGTAAGAGTAAGGGAACCATAATTAGGATATAAGTAACCAAGGTAATAAGCTATATAAACATGTAAAGGGTTATCAGGGACAGACAGTATGGGCATCACCAACATAGTGATAAAATTAAAAAAACATATATTAAAATGTAAATTAATGAGGAACATGGGAAGACACAAAAAGGATGCAGAATAGAAGTATCCTAAGAAATGATGAGTAGCATTAATTATTAAAATAGGCAAGCAATTAAGTGACCACTTCACCTATGTACTTACATATGTCCTTTTTATCTCCCTACCTTTACCTCATATCTTTTTCTCTCTTAAAATTATACAGTATAAGTTTCCTTTTGTTTCAACAATAGAGTTATGAACAACATACTTGAATGTTACTGTTTCATATATGAAGCGATGTATGTCTTTAATGTCTCTTTAATAGACAGGAGAAGGAAAGATCAGAGATAAGTAACAAAAGCAGGAAAGAAAAAAAGATCAGAGTGAGATAGCACTCGCAGGGGGAAGAAAGGCCACTCCAGTGTGAGAGTACAGGTAGGAATATGAAGTCATGTGTATGGGGGATGCCCTATAAAAAGGAAGAAAGTTCTGTGGCTGGTGATGTAAGAGTATACATAGAACAGGAGAAAATGTAACAAGAAATGATAGCTTAAGACACCTAAGGTGAAAACCTATAGCTGTGTGTGCACCTTCATGATACAAATACCAATAAAAGTATTTATTTGACATCTCTTTTCACTCAACAATAAGCTTGGATGATATTTTTTGAAGTAATTCATTTCACAATGTCCTTGCCAATCATTTGTTTGTTATATAAAATGGCTATTCATATTTTGATCTTGTTTTCCCCTCTCATTAACCACCAAATATACCCTTGAAAAGTAATGCATGTGAATACTAAATACAAGGAACATATTCCCTAGACACTCTTGTTTCTAAGCAAAATGAAGCCATGAAGAAAGTATGCACTTCAGATTCTAATTTCTCTCCATCACTTTGTCAGACAAAAAATACAGTAGCAAAGGTTCGGAGTGCGTAAAGGACTTGATATTCTGTACGGATCTGTGTTCACGGTTAAAATAAAACATTCTTTGTGATCTCAAACTGAAACATTTCTAAGGTTTACAAAGAATAATTCATCTTCTTTACTTGAAAACTTCAGAAGCATCTGGTAAATGAATCCTCAGGTGACAAAAACAGCCCTGCTATTTGAGATATCGCTAAATTATTATTAGGCACATTTACTTTAAAATAAGGAACTAATTATTTATGTTAAAATCCCCACAATGGAAGGTAAATTGTGAAATAGCATTCAGTTATCGGCCATGTAGACAACACACAGTGTTTAAATAATTCATATTAGCGCTGCAGAATCTGTTGGCGCTCTACAAATAAATGTTGATGATAATAATTCTATATACTATTTAGCCCAATAATTTAGACTTAAAATATGACATACTTTGAGCTAGTTTGAAATAGATTATTAAAACAATATAGAAAAAGAATATAATTATTTTAATCAGTATGGTTCATTTAGATTTTATTGCTATTAATCAACATCTTTTCAACTTATTATTATTAATGTTATTGAAATATGCAGTGTACATTAAACAGTTGATGCATACTATAATAATGCAAGGAAATGTGATTGTACAATGCATGTAGGAGGGTTCCATATAAAGTAAACATTAAAGTCATAATGTTGATTGCTTATTAGCTGTCATAACAGCTCAACTATACTGTAGCATTCAAAGGACTACACATTTCCTGACAGCTTAATAAATTGGAATTCTCAGAGTTATCATTGTTCATGTTTAAAATATTGTAATATTATTTACATTGTTTACTATACTTGTAATTAAAATATAGCTATAAATAACTGACTAATTAAAAACAAACAATTTTCAGATATTCTAAAATTGTTGGGGTACAAGTCTATGAAAGCCAACCCCAAATTAATGCCAGATATAATAAATCAGCCCACAGTAAAAGAAACCTTGATTTAACTTAACTGGGTAAAAATGATCGTGCAATTGGGGAGTTAATATTAAAAAACCCCGCTAATCTAAGGATATGTATTCTGACATATTGATCGGGATGATTGACACCCCCTGCTAGCGGCTAATTGGCAGGGGGCGGCATTGCACAAGCATTTCACAAGAAATGCTTGTGCAATGATAAATGCCGACAGCGTAAGTTGTCGGCTTTTATCGTTGTTGGGTAGACATGGTTCGCTACAGCTACAGCGAATCATGTCTGCCTGCAAGTTGATAAATAGGCCCCATAGTCTGGTTACCCCTATCACCCTTAGGGAGACCTCCCCAGGGTCATAATACAAATGCATGTAGTTTGTGTTAATAAAAAATATAGTGGGAAAAATAATCTTAGTTTAATCCGCAGCTAATACTAAACAACTTTAATAAATAGCCTCAAATATGATTAAAATTAAAAATGACTTCTATGTAAATGTACCAGCAAAAGACATTCATCTGTTTCTGTGTGCTAAAAATATATAAAAATAGCAAATGATGTGCAGACTCAGATTACATTTCTGAGGAATATTTTTCCTGCTAAGACAAATCTAATATAGGGGCCGAATTATCAAGCTCTGAATGGAGCTTGATGCCTCTGTTTCCGCATGAGCCTTCAGGCTCGCCGGAAGCAGAAGTTATGAAACAGCGGTCTAAAGATCACTGCTCCATAACTGGTCCGCTGCCTCTGAGGCTGCGGTCTTCAATCCACCCGATCCTATATGATCAGGCTGATTGACACCACCTGCTAGCAGCCAATTGGCCGCAAATCTGCAGGGGGCAGCATTGCACAAGCCGTTTACCAGAACTGCTTGTGCAATGATAAATGTCTGCATTTATCGATGTGCGGCGGACATGATACGCTACATTGTATCATGTCCGTCCGCACTGTAATAATTGTGCCCCATAATATCAATGTGGCCATTTGCTCAAGGATTAAATAGAAAAATCTACATTTTCAGTCTGAGATTAAATACAGTTTATGCTTACTAATCAATGAACCCCCCCCCCCCCCAGTAATTTAAATCAATTACTTACTGGCATTAACCTTTCATAAAATAAAATAAACGCACATTTTACCCATTGTGATATAAAATGTAATAGGGCTGTGTGATTAATTGCATGATGTGAACAATAGCGATTTTTTTCTTGCTATTTTTAAATTGCAAGAGTGTGCGATTTAAAAAAAATATATATAAATCTTACATTGTTAAACATTGCAGTTAGGGCTGTGCGATTAAGCGAGATTTTTTATCTTGCTGCCACATTAAAAATTGACAAAACCTTAACTAAGTATTGAAATGTAAAAATTGACTGCACTGCTCTTTGACTGCTAGTTTTGTTGTTTGTATTTTATAGTTTAATGCATTTTATATTGAGAAATGTATGTGTAACAGTTATTTAAAAAAAATTAATCACAATTAAAATCGCAATAGTGATATTTCATGGCCAAAATCACGATATTCATTTTTGCCCATACTGCACAGCCCTAAAAAGTGAACTCTAAGGGGCCGATTTATCATTGTCTGTCTTGATACGCTGTAGCGTATCATGTCCGACAGACAGGGGCGAAACTACAGGGGGTACAATAAAAAACGTTGACCTGCCACTGCCTGCACTAATATCATGTGAGTGTGACATGATGCTTCACTAGTGTCTTTGACTACAGTGGTTAGTGTTTCTGTTTTACCCATTGGTGTTTATGTGTGTGTGTGTGTGTGTGTGTGGGTGGGTATGTATGTGACTGTGTGTGTATTTATGCATGTATGTGTGTGTGTATGTATGTGTGTATGTATGTGACTGTGTGTGTATTTATGCATGTATGTGTGTGTGTATGTCTGTGGAACCAGCAAATGACAGACCTTGTTACTACAGCATTGGGGGGGGGGGGTAAACAGTGTCACTATACAGTACCACTATATACAGTACGGGGGGGCTGGACCATGTCACACACTACTGTGGTCACTTTATAAGGTACTGGGGGAGTAGGGTCAGGCCAGCCATCTCACCGGCAGATTACAGACTGTGTCACTGACTCACTATATACAGTACTAGTGGGTTAAACAGTGTCATTATATACAGTAATAGCGGGTCAGACCATCTCACAGACTGTGGGCACAGGGTACCCCCTTTTGTAGAAATGTAATCTGATTCACATTTTTTTCTGTGTTAAATGTAAAAAAAAATAAAAAGATATGCATCAAATTCACTTTTTTTGGGGGGGCCCTTCTTAGATTCTTGCACCTGGGCCCTTTGGTTTCTAGTTATGCCTCTGCTGACAGACATTGCTGAATGCCGACAGCATACACTGTCGGCATTTAACATTGCACAAGCATTTCTAGTGAACTGCTTGTGCAATGCCGCTCCCTGCAGATTTGCGGCCTATAAGTCGCTAACAGGGGGTGTCAATCAACCCGATCATATAGGATTGGGCGGATTGCAGACCACAGCCTCAGAGGCGGCAGACCAGTTATGTAGCATTAGTTTTAAGACCGCTGCTTCATAACTGCTGTTTCCACCAAGCCTGAAAGCTCACGCAGAAACAGGGGCATCAGGAACCATTCGGCCCTTGATAAATCGGCCCCCTTGACAAAAAGAGATATTCTGCTTAAACAAAAAGTTGCTCAAGAGGACCTTAGACAGAGGGCTTTATATGGGGGATATGTCGGTAGATCAGCCAAATACCTAGCCAGGATTACTAAATCATCATCTAGAAATATTATTACCTCTATTAGAAGTGGCAAGGATAGATTCACAAACAATTCAGACATTGAAAATGTGTTTTTTAAATTCTTTCAGGACCTATTTAAAGTAAATAACTTAGACCTTGAAAAGAAGGAAACATTTTGGGGAAACATTTTTCTGCCTAAATTATCTCAAGAAATGATGCAAGATTTAAATATGCCCATTTCAACTATGGAAATTTCAGAAGGGATCAAGTCTGCGAAGTTAAATAAAGTATCTGGTCCGGACCGCTTGCCCCTAGAATTATAGAATCCTTCAGGAACAAATCACCCTGTAATATCTCTTTGCTTCAGCCTTTCCCTTTCAGTGTCATACTCCTCCTCCTCAATCGCTCCTCTATTTAAAACTGCCTTCTCCACTTCCAAATTGCTTGTATTATCGCAACCGATTGTGTGGCATAAGCTTCTACTCAGTTACACCTCATTGGGATCTGTGAAATTCAGCTGTTCCTGTTTTCAGTTTTTCTATCAACCTGGTGAGAGAGACAAACTGCAATATTTCCTCTTAGTATTGCTGTTTTGGATTATGGATATTTGTGAGAATGTAGCTAAAAGTATATTCCAGAACTAAAATTGGCATAAAGAACTGAGGATATATAATTAAATACCTTTTATCAGAAAGAAGATTATGTGTAATCCTGAGGAAAGGATAATACAATTAGTTGAGGATTAGATTGTGTGAGAATGAGAACCAACAAAGTTAATATCAGCTGTAAGTAGAAAATATCCTTAGACAGGAATAAAGAGGTTGAAAGTACCTTATTGTATCAATGTCACTTGCAATAGGTGTGGTGAGTAATATTGACACAAGCAATCTGGCTTCATGGATATTTGAGAGTTTAGATCTATGGTTTAAATGGAAAGACGGGGTCCGGTATTCAGTATGTTTACCTTCCAGACTTGGTTTGCGGTATGTTCCGGGAACTTCCGGTTCAGAGGGTGTAGCGCTCAGAGAACCTCTAGGAAAAACTCAGCAGAATTTACTAACAGCATTAACAAGGAGCATGGTAAGTAGCCGTAGAATGGTGGTGTGAATGTAGCTTGATATACAGATTCGGCTCTCTCACCAGGTTGATATATGTATACTGCAGGTTAGCAGAAAGACAAGCAAACGCTTGCAAACACATCCGGTGGTCACGTAACCGGAAGTAGTGAATTACAGCAAGGTAGGACCCGGAAATAAAACAAAGAAGGTTTACTTGATCCTAAAAAAGATCGATTACGATTTGGGGGACAATGTAAAGCATAGGAGCTATTCACACACCCAGTAAAATAGAAGAGCTAAAAGGTAGGCAACTAACATGAAAATCTAAGACTAGTTTGATGAAATAAAGGAATTAACACCAACGGTGATTTTAGACTCCCATAAACCATCAGGAGTCACAGGAAGGGAAGGGGCGGGGCCAAAAAAAATTTGGCGCCAAAAGTTTTTGCCGCAAAAATTCGAAACTACTCCAGAAATACCATATATAAGCTCCCAGTAACCATGCTAAAGTATAGTCTTGAGAAAGGCCCAATAAGGCTGAAACGCATTGACGACATACTGGTGAGCATATTTTCAACAATACTACACTGTGTACAAACAGTTTTGCACTATTGTTTTCTCTTTTCTTTTCACAGGTATTTTTAATATTTTTGTTATCTATATGTGGATTTTATTTGTTTTGCCCCACTAATTATTATATCCACACCACCACACACATTTGGACACTTTTGAATTTTTTGTGAATATTTTGTGATTTTTTTGTGAACTTTGTGTATACACTCCATTTTTACTTTTATTTTTTACTTTGTGCCTTTGGTTTTTACTTTTGCTCTTGAATTTTTGCTTTTGGATTATACGATTTGTGATATGTTTGGAACTTTCATTTTTTTCACCGGATAGGAGGGATCACACTACTCAAGCACCTAACCCCTTATTGGGGATTTTGGACTACCACATTTTTTGGACTTACCACTTTTTAGAGCTTTACTTTACTTTTTTCCCACACCATTTGTTGTTGTTTTTTTCTCAGCATTATTGTATTTATTCCAGCATTGTTGTATTTTTTCCCCAGCATTGTTTTATTTGTATCATTATTTGGTTGTATATAGTGTACTTTGCTGTTACCACCGCTATTTTGGTCTATATATAGTGAGTGAGCTTTTCAGCCTCTTTTCTCCGCTTGTATTCAGGCAATATACATTGTCATATTTACTGTTTTTTAACCTTCATTTTATTCATTTTAACTGTACTCCCCTCATGGATCCATGATTTGTTTTTACCACCACTGTTTTATAATATTATGATGTTTAATAAATTGTCTTAATCTGTATTTTACACAGTAGCTCTGCCTATTCAGCTTTTTTAGCGCCTATTCCCGCCACTACCATTGAGAGAGCCAAACTGCAATATTTCCTCTTAGTATTGCTGTTTTGGATTATGCATATTTGTGAGAATGTAGCTAAAAGTATATTCCAGAACTAAAATTGGCATAAGGAATTGAGGATATATAATTAAATACCTTTTATCAGAAAGAAGATTATGTGTAATCCTGAGGAAAGGATAATACAATTAGTTGAGGATTAGATTGTGCGAGAATGAGAACCAACAAAGTTAATATCAGCTGTAAGTAGAAAATATCCTTAGACAGGAATAAAGAGGTTGAAAGTACCTTATTGTATCAATGTCACTTGCAATAGGTGTGGTGAGTAATATTAACACAAGCAATCTGGCTTCATGGATTACAAATTTGAGAGTTTAGATCTATGGTTTAAATGGAAAGACGGGGTCCGGTATTCAGTTTGTTTACCTTCCAGACTTGGTTTGCGGTATGTTCCGGGAACTTCTGGTTCAGAGGGTGTAGCGCTCAGAGAACCTCTAGGAAAAACTCAGCAGAATTTACTAACAGCATTAGCAAGGAGCAGGGTAAGTAGCCGTAGAATGGTGGTGTGAATGTAGCTTGATATACAGGTTCGGCTCTCTCACCAGGTTGATATATGTATACTGCAGGTTAGCAGAAAGACAAGCAAACGCTTGCAAACAGCGTTGAATCAGGAGATAAGGAACAGCTGAAATTCACAGATCCCAAAGAGGCGTAATAGAGTAGAGGCTTATGCCACACAATCAGTTGCAATAATACAAGCAATTTGGAAGTGGGAAAGGCTGTTTTAAATAGAGGAGCGATTGAGGAGGAGTATGATACTGAAAGGGAAAGGCTGAAGCAAAGAGATATTACACACCCCTACACTCCATAAACTATTCAATTTTTATTTTTCAGATAATACCCAATGCTTTGCAGCCTCTAATATTATCTTAATCCTTAAAAATATAAAGATCCAGAATCCCCCACATCCTATATGCCGATTTCTCTCTTGAACTTCGATTACAAACTCCTTACAGCCATCATTGCCAAAAGACTTAAACCCTATCTAGGTAATATAGTACATGAGAATCAAACATGTTTCATGGCTGGTAGGAACCCTGTGAAAAATATGTGCAAAGTAATGTTAGTACTAGACTTCCTTTGGAATAAATTTAAACACTCCAAACACAGAAATACAGCTGAGTTTGCCATATTGACCATTGACACGGAGAAAGCATTTGACCATATTAGTTGGGACCACCTTTTTTCACTTTAGAACAATTTGGCTTTACAGGTTATTTAATTAGCTTTATCTGCCTAATCTATAGCACCCCAATATCTGCTATTATTATAAATAATTTAATTACTGAGTGCTTTGGTTTACAAAGAGGTACTAGACAAGGCTGCCCACTTTCGCCTCTCCTCTTTAATATCTCTTTAGAGCATCTTGCGATCTTTCTCCGCCAAAACCTAGGTGAAATCCAATTAGGAGAACAGATATTTGTACTGTCATTATACGCAGACGACCTATTATTATTTCTAAGCAACTTAAAAACCAACCTGCCCAGATTATTAGCTGATATCCATCTCTTCAGGGCTATCTCAGGGTATAAAATCAATTTTTGATGAAATCAGAACTACTATGGTTATACAAACCAGGTTACCATAACATTAATCATCCCTTTAGAGAAACTTCACAGATTATTTACGTGGGCATAGTATGGAGTACCAATCCACAGGACTGGTTCAAGGTAAATTTCCCTAGATGTTTTAAGGACTGTAAAAAGAATATAGATGATTGGTTCAATTTACCTATATCTCTCTCAGCACGTGCCATGCTAATAAAAACTATATTGTTTCCTAAACTATTATATTTATTACACAATATCCCAGTGTTTTTATATAAATCAGATATCCAAATGTTTAATAAATCCTGCTCCAGGTTTATTTGGAAAGGAGCTAAAATGCGGATAGCTTTGCATTGTCTTATGTATCCTAGACATGTGGCAGGCTTGGCCTTGCCAAATATTAAACATTATAATTTTTGCTGCCCTCCTTAAAATCACAATAGATTGGATCATCGAAAAGGAGCAGGTTACATTCCTTCATTGTGAATCAAATGTAATAGCACAATTTGATTTGAAAGCAATAATACATTGTCCTTTAATGTTTCTACACTACTAACATTTAAAAACATAGTCTTAGCCTGGCAGAAATACTGTTTAATTCAATGGTCTCAAAGTACCGGTCCTGGGGCCATATAAGGCCCTCAAAATAGTTTAATCTGGCCCTCTCTTGTTTATTAGGTAAATTATTAGTTTGTCCCCAAGTTGTAACAAGTTGATGTTCTATATAAACACTCACAAGATAAATATAAGCATGCATTGTACAGTGTAGACTCCCTTTATGCACTGCTTGGATAAATGTTACTTTTTCTTCAGTTCCAGAATGATCACTTCACTTGGCAATCACAAAATAAATATACACAACTGTGTATTCTGGACTACAACTCCCACCATGCACTATTACTTGGGTCAATGTCACTTCCAGTTTCTGGTATATCCATTTCCAGAGCACTCACTCTGTTCAAGTGGCCCCCATGGGAGAAAAACACTTGGTCAGTGGCCCCCAGCTGAATGAGCTTGATACCCCTGGTTTAGAGTCTAGTTGTATTCCATATGTCTCTGAATTTCTCTTGAATATGGAAAACCCTAATTTCTCACCGGGCCTCTCCAATACAATTTTCAAACAGTGGCAAAGCAAAGGCTTAAGATGGGTCAAACAAGTATTTAGGTCTGACCTGGTTCCTGAAACATTTTCTGATATTCACATTAAATTTGGACTGTCTCAGAGAGACTTCTATGCTTATTTACAGTTAAGACACTATATCTCTGAATTGAAACATAAATATGGTCTAGATTGGTCCCTGGGAGCCTTGTTCAGTAGAATTAAACTATACCAAGATGGTATATACTCTATTTCCCGCTGTTACAATATATTGAGCTGCCACTCCTCTGCTGATCAATTAAAATATTTACAAACTAAATAGATAAAGTATTTTCCAAATATTAGCACTCAGGATATATTAGACAGTCTCAAAATAACGGATAAATACTGGGTTCTGACATCTTGGTGAGAGACTCACATAAAATTGATTTATGCGGACTATTTAACACCAGAGAATCTGTCCAGATGGTATAAAACGAGTAATCTATGTACAAGATGTAGTGCCATCCATGCAGATACTTTTCACTGTTTTTGGGATCGCCCTAAAATTGCTCAGTTCTGAGCAAAAATCAGTTATTGGATGATTATACAATATTATTTCTAGATTTCTCTATCTGTCCACAAGACGTGTTCTTTTTAGCTAAATATCAGGGTTTCCATAAAAACTTTAGTCTAATTAATATGATTGTGTTTATAGCCCACAATCTTATTCTAAGAACATGGAGAGCACACTCGGCACCTACGTTTCCAGAATTTAAACAAGCCCTGATCACCCAATGCACGTTAGAGCAATACAACTTACAAAATCCTAGTTATACGCAACTAGCTGCGTATTTTAAAAAATGGACAGGGCTTATTTATACTCACCCAGAGACAGCACAAATTCAATTTGTTAAACCACTGATAAAGTCCGCTTATGTCCAATTGAATATATATGCTCTTTTTGTTATGTGTTGTTGTGCAATTGTTGTACTTTTTCATATGATTGTGTCACTTGCTACCAATACTGTAAGCCTCCTGTAGTAGTACTCGGGTATTGCATGAATGACCTAATATGTCTGGAATTCTTTATTTAGCTTTATTCTGATTTATTTATTGATGTCATTATTACCTAATTCGTATATTAGAATCTATATTGTGAAGAAAAAACAATAAAAATCATATTTAAAAACCAAAAAATACAAAACAAAACAAAGATCAAATATTCTAAAGAAAAGCATGAAACATAATTCATCTTGGGTTCCTAAAAGGATATGAAACCTATTTTGCCACCAATCAGCAAGCGCTACCCAGGTTCTGAACCAAAAATGATCCGGCTCCTAAGCTTTACATTCCTTCTTTTCAAATAAAAATACTAAGAGAACAAAGAAAAATTGATAATAGGAGTAAATTAGAAAGTTGCTTAAAATTGCATGCTCTATCTGAATCATACAAGAAAACATTTGGGTTTCATATCCCTTAATGTAGTAAACTGTCAATCCTTACTAAATTATATATATTTTTAATGGGACATAAAAGTGCAAAAAGAAACTACTATATGTTAGAGAATAGTATTACTGCACTGTTGCTTGCACTGTTTAACACCTGCAAAGAGATTAAGCACATATTTTAAGTTAGCTCTAAGGCAGCAATGTACTAATGGGACCTAGCTGAACACATATGGTGACCCAAGACAAATTTGTGTAGCCATCAGCTAGCTTCCAGTAGTGCATTGCTGCTCCTCAGGCTATCTAGGTATGCTTTTCAACAAAGGATATTAGATATAAAAAAACAAAGATATTTTGCTGACAGAAGTAAATTGAAAACTCTCTAAAATGTGCATGTTCTATCTGACCGTTTAATACAAGATGACAATTTTAACTTAAAGGAACAGTCTACACCAAAAGTTTAATTTTGAAAAAAGAAAGATAACGCCTTTTACTAACCATTTCCAAGCTTTGCACAACCAACATTCTTATATTAATATACTTTATAACCTCTAAATTTCTGCCTGTCTCTAAGCCACCGCCTCTTTTCTCAGTTCATTTTATTAGCTTTTCACAGCCAGACAGTGCTAGTTCATGTGTGTCATATAGATAACATTATGCTCATTCCCCGTGGAGTTATTTATGAGTCAGCGCTAATTGGCTAAAATGCATGTCTGTAAATAGCACTGAGATACGGGGGCAGTCTTCAGAGGCTTAGATATAAGATAATTACAGAGGTTAAAAGTATATTAATATAACCATGTTGGTTATGCAAAACTGTGGAATGGGTAATAAAGGGATTATCTATACTTTTTAAACAATAAACATTTTGGAGTAAACTGTCCCTTTAATGCACTCGCTATATATTCCTTTGAGATGGTGGAACTGCTGAACATTGCCATAACATTAAGTATTTGCAGGTTTGGACTACCACTTCCTAGGCTTTCCTATACCAGTACATCTGGAGTGTCACATGACAATCTTTGTCTCTGTGTATTATTGCTTGCAGCAACTTCTATACCTATTATGTCCAGGCAACAGGAACAGTGATATACCAGCTGGGTGAGTCATATTTTGCTTTATATACATTTGTATAAAATTGTCGGAATACAATAAAGTTTTAAATGTGTATCCCCCCCCCCAAAAAAAATAATAATTGTACAAATTCAAATACAGTTTTCTGAATTACTCTATATTTTATTGGTGGCTTTAACATTTATTACATTATCATTTTATTATAATTGTTTATTTGTATATTAAATGTTAAATGAAATGCGTATTCATTTTAACCAGAATTGTAACCATTATGTTATAGCAACAAATGACAACGCAAAGGTAAAGCACTATCATTTTTTTAATGGCAAAGACAGTTGCTAGGACCCTATAAAAAGAAAATGAAAACTGTGGTTCCTATTCCAATCACATAGGGTTTGTCATGTGAAAACTGTGTATTTATCTCATGTTTTTGGCTTCCTTTTATATGGCATTCTAGTCCAACTAGCGGGGCATCTGTTTAAATTAGTTAAAGGGATAGGAAAGTCAAAATTAAGAAACATTTTGGGGTTTCCTGCTCCTTTAAGGCAGTCCAAATTACAAAGTTATATAATTTATAATATGATCAACTAGAAAAAAATGTATTTCTTAAACACAAGATCAGTAAACATGCAAAAAAAAAAAACTATTAGAAAGAGGTAACTGGGTCTTTAAAGGGACAGTCTAGGCCAAAATAAACTTTCATGATTCAGATAGATCATGTAATTTGAAACAATTTTCCAATTTACTTTTATCACCAATTTTGCTTTGTTCTCGTGGTATTCTTAGTTGAAAGCTTAACCTAGGAGGTTCATATGCAAATTTCTTAGACCTTGAAGCCCACCTCTTTCAGATTGCATTTTAACAGTTTTTCACCACTAGAGGGTGTTAGTTCACGTATTTCATATAGATAACACTGTGCTTGTGCACGAGAAGTTATCTGGGAGCAGGCACTGATTGGCTTGACTGCAAGTCTGTCAAAAGAACTGAAAAAAGGGGCAGTTTGCAGAGGCTTAGATACAAGATAATCACAGAGGTTAAAAGTATATTAATATAACTGTGTTAGTTATGCAAAACTGGGGAATGGGTAATAAAGGGATTATCTATCTTTTAAAACAATAACAATTCTGGTGTAGACTGTCCCTTTAAATGATTTTCAATGGATTTCAATGGCCTCAAACGTTAACATCTAATGAAGATTTTCAGATATTCAGAAGGATAAAACAGACCCTGTATTAGCAATACAGTTAAGTATATATTATTTCTTTGCAATGCTATAAACATAATTCATTTCATTTTAGCAGTGCTTCTTCACTGAATGTTTTACCAAATGCACTGGAATATTACATTTGTAAGCGTCAGTTGGAGCTAAATATTCCTTTACATTGTTCATAAAGCCCCAGTATGATTGGCATTTTAGTAAAATGTGTTACATTGTAGCTATACATGTATGCAATGTTCCCTCTAATGAGCGCGGCTCCGCGCCTGCGCAGTAATTTGTGAGGCCCCGCGCACATGCCCATTAAGGCCGCACATCACAGGGGACATTTAGAATCAGCGCACCAAAAACAGTACTGTTTGAAGAGGCAAATGAGGATGCACATGTGGCTTATACTGAAGGTGGAAGGAGCAACTCAGTGGTAAGTTTGGCGACTTTATTTTCAACTACCCACTCGTTACAAACTGTAGAAGCAAACCGTTCCACACAGACTGCTAACTGCACTCATCACAGTGATTTCATTCTCTGTGTTACTTCAAGCAATTGTTTGAAGCAATGCCAAGGAGGAAACCACAGTGATCAATGCAGTTAGCAGGCTGTGTGGAACGGTCTGCTTATACAGTTTGTAATGAGTCAGGGGAGGACTCGACCACCATCAGTAAAGGAATCAGGGCTGACACAGGTCAGGACTCTTTGCTTTTGTCCAGGGCCAGATTGGCATACCGGTAGATTACAGCAGTTAAGGGACAGTCTAGTCAAAATTAAAGTTTCAGTATTCCGATATGGCATGCAATTTTAAACAACTTTCCAATTTACGTTTATCATCAAATTTGCTTTGTTCCCTTGGTGATATTTTTGAAAAGCTAAACATAGCTAGGCTCAAACTGATTTCTAAAACTGTTGAAAACTGCCTCTTAGCTCAGAGCATTTTTAAAGTTTTTCACAGTTAGACAGTACTAGTTCATGTGTGTCATGTAGATACCACTGTACTCACTACCGTGGAGTTATTTAGGAGTCTGCATTGATTGGCTAAACTGCATGTCTGTCAAAAGCACTGAGGGGGCAGTCTTCAGAGGCTTAGATGCAAGGTAATCACAGAGGTAATATGTGTATTAATATAACAGTGTTGGCTATGCAAAACTGGGGAATGGGTAATAAAGAGATTATCTATCTTTTTAAACAATAAACATTCTGGAGTAGACTGTACTTTTAGCAGCTGTAAGGCAGCAACCTGCTGAAGAGTCTGCAGTTGGAATAAGTGATCAGGAGGGAGCTGGCGGCTATGTGATGCGAGGCCTGCAAAAAGTAGGTTACTAGCGCTGTTATGGTGGGGGGCTGGCAATTTGAAATTGTCCAATATATCAATATAACATATCCCTAATAACTGTGAATACCCTAATTACCTTGAAATGTACACTAAATAAATGTGTCCTAATGGAATTATCCCTCAGCCTGGTTTCCAGAGATTAACCTTTTTCCCTCTACTTCCTTTTGTTTCAAACCTTATTTAATCCTCTTCAACCTGTCTCAAAGGCAGCTCCATTAAGACATCACTCAGTAAAGTAACTAATGTCTTGTTCACAATGTATAAATAAAGCTTCTACTTACTAATTGTTCTGCAGCTTTCAACACAAAACATCCAAAGTCCCTATAGGTCCCCATCTCAGCATCATCCTTCTGCCCCCATTTCAACCTAGCCTGAGTATCCCTTCAAGACTAATCTATCTAACTCTCCTCATCTTTTGTCCTTTCCTAGCTGGGTTGCTTCATATATTTTAGAATTAGGAATGAAAATTAAAATCTTTCTAAATAATGAATTTCTTTAATATAATGGTTTAAACCAAACACATTCACATGAGTGAGTCCCAGTAACAGCAATATTCACATGACTAAATCCTGAGCTATATGATGTAAATGTTTTAGATATTTAGATTACTGAAATTTACATTCTGTAAAAATGAGTCAAACAGAAATTCAAGTTGTAATATGCTGTGAAATATAACATTTGAGAGGATATTTAACTGTAACAATTGACCTCAATTACACATTTGAAATACCTGATGACTACTAGTTTAAACAAGTATTTTTCTATAATGGGATTAAAGGCTGCTTAACAAATGCCATTTGGGGCATTTGCAACATAACAAATTTGATAATGAAAGAGAAAAGCTTTTAATACCTATTTTTTGTTTATTTTTGTGTGTGTTTAACTAGATTTTGCTGTAATATTATTATATACATTAAAGGGACAGTGTACAGTAAAATTGTGTTGCCCTTAAATGACTACTATATAGAGTATAATTAAATAATTAACAAATACACAATAAAAATACAATGCAATATCGCTTACTTTGAATTTAAAATGAGTAGTATAGATGTGGAAATGATTATAACTTTTCTATAGACACTATACTACTACTGCTTTCTTCCCAGTTGTCAGGTCGTGTAAAATATGTTTGCTCAGAGCAGTAGCAGGTCCGCACAGCTCCAAAACAAATTAGAGGGAACATTGCGTGTATGGTTTAATAAGCTCATTCCTGCTTCTACTGTATTATGCAGTCTCCAGTCTTCTCAAGATCATCTCCTTCAGTTTTAATTCTTTTCACTTCAATCTCCACCTGTGTAGAAAATAAATCACAAGATTAACAATCATACAAATAATTATGTATTGTGTGCAATAGATTAGTTTTCTAGCACTAGTGCCAACTGTACTGTTCTATAGAGCAGGATAATACACTAAAATTGTGTACTATATATTTATAGGGACATTAAACTCAAATGTAGCTCTGCATGAAATGTTTAAAAGACCATTACATACAGTAGAATTGCATAATTAACACGTGCATAATAAAAAGACAATGCCATAGCACTTTCTCTGAAATGTAAATGAGCAGAAGATTTTCTCTGAAAAATTAAAACAATTACTTCAATGTGCAGACCCCTTGTATCATGTGACTGCCATCAGCTAATCACAGACTCATATATATATACACTGTTTATATATACACTGTAAACTCTTGCACACACTCAGTAGTAGCTGGTGCCAGAGAAAGTGCGTTTATATTATAGACTGTGCACAATTTCATAATGGAAGTCATTTAGAAAGTCTCTTAAAACTGCATGGTTATCATTAAAGTGAATTGAACTGCACTTGCACTATTTATGTTGCCTGTTTTTGCTGCAATTTAACTCTGAAAAATGTTTTCCCACTGTTCCAACCAAAAACCTGGAGTTCTTATCCTGCAACACCCAAGCACAAAAAAAACACCTTATTTTTGCAAATGGAAAACAGTGTGGGTGCCCATTATGTTATGAAAGTTGGGAGAATAAGCATCAAACAAGTCACCTGTTTCTATAGTATTTTTTTATTGTTATTTTCAATAGTATAATATGTATTTTGAAAAACTACCAAGTATGCTTTTTTTGTATACCAAACAACTGTTTTCTTATTTCAATCTTCATAAATCAGACATAAATCAAGTATCGTTAATATCACAAAACTATCAGTCATGTGCTCTGTGAAACAGACACAACTAAATTTAAAGGGACACTGTACACTAGATTTTTCATTGCATAAATGTTTTGTAGATTATCCATTTATACAGCCCACCTGGGAGTGTTTTTTGTAACAATGTATAGTTTTATTTTTTTTTTTAATAACATTGTGCTGATTTTCAGACTTCTAACCCAGCCCCTAAGTATCAGGGGGTCGATCCGATAAAAATCGTCGCCCGCAAAAGCCGGCGACGCCAATAATTGCGCGGATTTGGTATCCTATATACGGCGTAAGCTAGAAGTTACGCGCGTATATTTCTGCCGTCGCCCGCAATTTTTTGGGCCATAGGCAGGTATACCAAACCCGCGCAGTTTGGTATCCAATATGCAGTGTAAGGACTTACGTGGCGAAAATGGAGAAAACTTACTCCATTTTCACCTCGCCACAAAAAGCAGCCGTAAGAAGCCTTACGCTGACTATTGGAGCCCCGTAACTTCCTAAACTGGCTGCTAAAATAAACCTAACACCTAACGCATGCGCAATGTCTATCTCCCTGTCAACCGCGATCTTCTAAAATAAACCTAACACCTAACGCATGCGCAATGTCTATCTACCGGAACAGCCAATAGAATGCGAGCTCAATCTGATTGGCTGATTGGATCAGCCAATCGGATTGAACTTGAATCTGATTGGCTGATTCAATCAGCCAATCAGATTTTTTTAACTTAATTCCGATTGGCTGATAGAATCCTAACAGCCAATCGGAATTCGGCGGACGCCATCTTGGATGACGTCATTTAAAGGTACCTCATTCCAAGTTCAGCAGTCGGCCGGGATGGATGCTCCGCGGCGGCGGAGCGAAGAAAGAAGATTGAAGATGCCGCCGGAAGAATGAAGACTTTGCTTCCGCTTGGAGGAAGACGTCGCCGGAGGAAGAATTCTTCTTTGCCGCTTGGAGGAAGACATCGCCGGAGGAAGAATTCTTCTTTGCCGCTTGGAGGAAGACATCGCCCGGATCGGATCAGGAGTTCGGCCCGGTGTGGTGAAGACAAGGTAGGGAGATCTTCAGGGGGGTAGTGTTAGGCTTTTTTAAGGGGGGTTTGGGTGGGTTTAGAATAGGGGTATGTGGGTGGTGGGTTGTAATGGGGGGGGGGGTATTGTATTTGTTGTATGCAAAAGAGCTGAATTCTTTGGGGCATGCCCCACAAAAGGCCCTTTTAAGGGCTGGTAAGGTAAAGAGCTTTGAAATTTGTTGAATTTAGAATAGGGCAGGGAATTTTTTTTATTTTGGGGGTTTATTATTTTATTAGGGGGCTTAGAATAGGTGTAATTAGCTTAAATATCTTGTAATCTTTTTTTTATTTTTTGTAATTTAGTGTTTGTTTTTGTAATTTAGTTTAGTTAATTTAATTGTATTTTTAGATAGATGTTAGTAGTTTATTAAATTTATTGATAGTGTAGGTGTATTTGTAACTTAGGTTAGGATTTATTTTACAGGTAATTGGGTAATTATTTTAACTAGGTAGATATTAAATAGTTAATAACTATTTAATATCTATTATACCTAGTTAAAATAATTAACAATTTACCTGTAAAATAAATATTAACCCTAACATAGCTACAATGTAATTATTAATTATATTGTAGCTATCTTAGGGTTTATTTTATAGGTAAGTATTTAGATTTAAATAGGAATATTTTAGTTTATAAATGAATTCGATTAATTTAATATAAATTTAGTTAGGGTTAGATAGAGTTAATATAGTTAATATAAATACTATAGTAACTATATTAACTATATTAACCCTAATATAATTAGGGTTAATATAGTTAATATATATAATGTAATACCTATATTAACTATAATATACTTAGGGTTAATATAGATAATATAGCTGGCGGCGGGGTAGGTAGATTAAATTAGGGGTTAATCATTTTAATAGAGATGGCGGCGGTGTAAGGGGCTTACATTAGGGGTTAATAATTTTAATATAGATGGCGGCGGTGTTAGGGGCTCACTTTAGGGGGTTATAGATATAATATAGCTGGCGGCGGGGTACGGGAGCGGCGGTTTAGGGGTTAATAATTTTATTAGGTTGCGGCGGGGTAAAGGAGCGGCGGTTTAGGGGTTAATAGCATTTTTATTGTTAGGCTAGTGAGGGGGGATAGCGGATAGAGGGTTAGACAGTGCGGGCTATGTTAGGGAGGCGTGTTAGACAGTGCGGGCTATGTTAGGGAGGCGTGTTAGACAGTGCGGGTGTTTTAAACTTTAGTCAGGTTTTATAGGCGCCGGCAGTTTCTAACGTGGCGCAAGTCACTGGCGACGCCAGAAATTTGTACTTACGCAGATTTCTGGACATCGCTGGTTTGTGAGACTTACGGCACGTTAGCATCTGACGGCGACCTATATGGGATGGCTCGAGTTGCGAGCTGAAACTGCGGGCGACGCCGGTTCCCTCGCTTGCGCCGCAAACTGCGATCGATATCGGATCGCGCCCCAGATGTAGACCCAAGTCTTCAGACTCCTGCTTGCTTGTTTGCATAATCTGTCTTTTCATATGCGGCGGGGGGAGGGGGGGTCTGCTCTTCCTGCTTTCTCAGCCTAATCTCAGCAGCAGTGTTAACTGGGAGCTTCTAAGTAAGTTTTTAAAAGGTTTTATACTGTATTTTTAAATCAGTATCTGTGCATATTCTTCTTTATAGTAGTGTCTATAACATGCAGTTATATGGAAATGAGTGTATACTGTCCCTTTAATATAAAGCTAAAAAGACATTTGACTAATAAATTTGCTGTCATACATATGAAAGAGCTCTATTTGACCATATGAAATGCATCTAGATATCTTTTGGAGGCAAAATCACCAGCAAAATCAATCCCTAAAGCCCCTGTTTACATAGTTGCCAATAATGAATTATTGTCTGCCATAAAGCGTTGATGTTTCCCATTTAAAGTGATTGTAAATCCTAGCGTTTTTGAAATGTGATTATGTCTTAAATGATGCCTGTGATTGTCTTAAAGGGACAGTCTAGTCCAAAATAAACTTCCATGATTCAAATAGGGCATGTAAGTTTAAACAACTTTCCATTTTACGTTTATCACTAATTTTGCTTTGTTCTCTTGGTATTCTTAGTTGAAAGCTAAACCTAGGAGGTTTATATGCTAATTTCTTAGCCCTTGAAGGCTGCCTCTTATGTGAATTAATTTTGACAGTTTTTCACCACTAGAGGGTGTTAGTTCATGTGTGTCATATAGATAACATTGTGCTCATGCACGTGGAGTTACATAGGAGTCAGCACTGATTGGCTAAAATGCAAGTTTGCCAAAAGAACTTAAATAAGGGGGCAGTTTGCAGAGGCTTAGATACAAGGTAATCACAGAGGTAAAAAGTGTATTATTATAATTGTTTTTTCAAACAAGAAAGTAGCTGAAATTTCAATTAGTGTAAAGTTACTACTTGGAAGCCTTGTCTAAAAATGTTTTATAGGCTGCCATAAATAGTTGTGCATAGGCATGTATAATAAGGTTCATATCAAACCTACATTGAGCTTTGTTCACTTTGATATCCCTTGATCACCCATGTTGACTATAGACTTTATCAATAAAAGCTTTACAACTAGTACCAGTATTGTAGTCTTTTTAACATTTCTGTCGGGCAGCAAACAGTGTATCTGTTGACATTTTTTGCTGTCATTTTATTTACAACAATAAAGGTTACATTTTATCATTGATTCTTACTATTTCTTGTATCCAATGTTTTGTGCTTAGAGGCATTTCTCTTCGTTTCATCCTGCTCTAAGGATGTTTTGTTTTTTGGAATGAATATAACTGTGTTGGTTATGCAAAACAAGAGAATGGGTAAAAAAGAGATTATCTATCTTTTAAAACAATAAAAATTCTGGTGTAGACTGTCCCCTATTCGCACTAAGTACCTGTAAACTGTGTGTAAAACAGTAGATGATGTGGGATTTTGATGATGTGGGATTTTGAGAGTTGAAATTATTAGCGAATTTACAACTGCCGATGATCAGAAACAAGGTAAATACAGCATACTTTTTTAGTGTACCTAAACCTCAGGAAATTTCTCTGGAATATGAAACATTTCCACATATTTTCTTATCCACAGCATGTTAGGTAATCATTTATTTTTGCCCATGATCCTCATTGCCACTCCTCTTGTTATATTCACTGATGTAGACCACTATTCTCAAGATATAAGATATTTTCAGTTTCCTTTTGCACTGAGAATAGAATTGAAATATTTGAGAGACAAGGTTATAGCTCCACTGTTGTGTTGCCTGTTTGTGCCTTTCAAAAAAGTGTTAGACTGTAAGTATGTGTATACAAACACACAATCTATGCACTCGAAAGCTAGATTAGTGTAGTAGCTGTAAAAATAAATAAATGAGTCAATATAAGTATAAATCGATATAAGAAATAGATAATAAGCTCAAAAAGAGCAAAAAACTATATTGGACAAAATGTATGAATGCTTTTTTAAAACAAATATATGGGTGTTAAGCATTGGAGATACAATAGTTAAAAATACTAATTTAATTATACTAATGTAATGATCAATATATAATTGATAGTATAAAAACAAACAGAGCTATCATAAAAGTTGCATCACATCAAAACAATTAAAACAGGTAAAAAATTTAAATTGCAACCAAACACACAAACACACAAACGGAAAGCTGCCAAGTTAAGGAATTCGGCATAGACGTCCAGCAAGAATGATTTCTTCTTTAGCACAGTCTTTTTAAGAACAAATGGTATGTGTCTCTATAGCATGAGGCTACAGCAGAAATAATCTGGAACCTTCAGAGCAGTGACGTGCAGTAGGAGGCAGGGGAGGCAGCCTTTTTTCAGTTTTATTTTTTTTACTACGCCCCCCCAGGTAAACCCCCCCCCCCCCGCCGGCACCACCAGATGTGATCCCAACAATAATAAATTTTTAAAAAATCATCATCCATGTTGCGCAATTAAGAGGCAGTGAGCTGTTCTGCTGCCCTCCATTGATTGCGCAACATGGATGCGGAATACTGTTCTTAGTTCACTATGAGATAGCGCCACCCAGTGATGTCTCACCAGGCCCATACCAGGCTCCAATAGAGGCGCTTCTCAGTCAGCAGGAGGGAGCTGCTGCATAGTGCCTACGAGTCCCATGTGTGTCACTGCCTGTAGTGACGAGGAGTAGTGACTACACTAGTGAGTGACTGTGTGTGTCGTCCTGTCAGTCACTGTGTGTTTTGTGTTGACATCCCTGTTGCAGTGCGAGGCCTTCACCATTAGATATAGGTATGGGGTAATTAGTTAGCAATCACTCCATAAAACATTAAACCTGTATTATAGAACTGTAATCAATGATCATTTTGTTTAAGTGCAGTTTTACTGCGGCGCCGGTGCTGAGTTTGCCGCAATTTTCTGTTTTTATTTCAAGTAAAGTGGCACACAAATTTGTTTAATTGTTAATCCTTGCATAAATTGCATGAGATAAGGAATATTAGGTTTTTATGACTTACTTAATAATACATTTAGCTTTCAGTACTATCTACCATTCCTTTTTTTTTTATTTTGTAGCATGTTTGAATTAGAACAGTATTACACCACACAGCACTTTTGAAACGGTTGGTGTACTGTTCTACTTGTAATTCAAACATGCTGCAAAATAAAAAAAGGAACGGTAGATAGTACTGAAAGCTGTAAATGTATTATTAAGTAAGTCATAAAAACCTAATATTGCTTATCTTATGCAAGGATTAACAAATTTGTGACAAATCTAGGAGCAAGCAAAGATATACAAAAGCCTTTTTAGGAACCAGATATTCATGTCTGTAAATAAATATATGTAGATGAATTTTAAATTATTAGTAGTCAGAAATTGAATTAAAATTCACAGAACTGTTTTTTTTCTTCTTATTAATATGAGTGTGAATTTATCAGCTAATGTATTTAGAAGACAGCAGTGGGAATACTGACAACTCATTGCATAAATTAAAATATCATATTCCTTATTTGGGTGTGAGACTTATTTGTGTACATTTATGTGGGATAATACTGCTGTCTTGTTGTTTTTTAATAGCTTTAGAGTGTGTCGCAACAGGGCTTGTTGTATATTGATTCTGTGACAGTCACATCACATTTCCTAAATTACTACCAGTGCCATGATAAGTATCAACAGGTAATCTCAACCAGCTTGTCTGGACACACTGGTGTGTTACAGCAACTGCTTAGGGGTATCAAGGAATGTTATGACAGGAAATGTGAACAACCTGTGAGACACTATTAAAACAATAATAAAAAAAAAATATTCAGCCAATCACAAATGCATATACTCATATTCTGTGAATTCTTGCACATGCTCAGTAGGAGCTGTTGAGTCAAAAAGTGTAAATATAAAAAGACTGTGCACCATTTGTTAATGGAAATAAATTGGAAAGTTGTTTAACATTACTGCTCTAATTGAATCATACAAGTGTAATTTTGACTTGAGTGTTTTGCATCTGGGGCAGATCAATGGGGTGGGACAGAGTCACACTATTACAACCTGCTTTATTCTCCAGGTAATCAACATATTGCAGATGAGCTGATGCTTTAGTGCAATGTATCTTAACTGTGGTCCTCAAGTACCCCCAACAGGTCAGGTTTTCATTATAGCTGAAAAAGTGCAAAGGTGAAATAATCAGCTGATCAGTAACACCATGGTTACTAACATGCTCTCACCCATCAGCTTATTATTTAATCTATACACTGGTTCAGCGATAATTAAAACCTGCCCTGTTGCAGGTACTTACGGCCCTCTGTATATGTGTTTCTACAGGGTATCATATCTAGTGCCTCACCAGCCTCTGACCTCACCGCACGTCACTGCTTCAGGGGGTATTAATGGTAACAGAAAGGAGAGAGCTTGAGAAAGGCCATCTGCCAAAATGCGTTGCTCTATTGCTAGCCCTTCAGGGCATCCATAGTTTGCGATCAGTCTGATGTTGGAGGGGGTGAGCGTTTGCGGCGGAAAAAGTCCTAAAAAGAAAAGGACGCTTTACTATTTTCTGTGTCAGGCACCCCTAAGACCGTATACCACAGAAATAATCGCCAATGGAGGAAAATCAACACTAACACGTGACCCTTGATGTTTCTGTGACCATTAATACCCTCTGAAGGTTCCAGATTATTTCTACTGTAGCCTTTATGCTGTAGCCTCATGCTATAGAGACTATGTATAAGAAATCATTCTTGCTGGACTTCTATGCCAATTTCCTTAACTTGGCAGCTTTTATTATTATTATTATTATTCTTTATTTATAAAGCGCCAACAGATTCTGCAGCGCTGCCCATGGGTACAAGGATAAAAGTACAACGGAGAAGCAATAGAATTAGAGACAAAATTTTACAGACAAATACAGGGGGAATTGAGGGCTCTGTTCCTGTGGGAACTTACAATCTAGATGGGTGGGAGGATGGGAAACAGGAAGTGGGGACTGCAAAGGTGAGAATGATATTAGTGAGGAGATAGATGAGGGTAACTTGTTGGGTAAGTGAAGTTAGTTTGTTAATGAGTTGGGGGATAAGCTTACCTGAAGAAAAAGGTCTTTAGGGAACGTTTAAAGGAGGAGACAGCTCGAGGAAGTGCAAGAGAAGTCCTGTAGTCTAGCATGAGAGGAGGTGATGGTAGAGGACGCAAGAAGCAGGTCATTGTTGGATCTTAGGGGGCGGGCTGGGGTATATTTGTTGATGAGTGAGGACAGGTAGGGTGGGGCAACGTTGGTGAGGGCTTTGTAGGTCAGGGTGAGAATTTTGAATTTAATTCTGCTGTGAATGGGGAGCCAGTGAAGGGACTCACAGAGAGGTGCAGCAGAAAAAAAGGCGTTGAGAGAGGTGGATTAGCCTTGCAGATGCATTTAGGATGGATTGAAGGGGAGAGAGCAAGGAGAGAGGGAGGCCAGATAGTAAATTATTACAGTAGTCAAGTCGGGAAATTACCAGGGAGTGGATTAGCTGTTAAGTAGATTTAGCACTCAGAAACGGACGAATTTTGGAGATATTGTGTAGGTGGTTGCGGCAGGATGAAGAGAGCAATTGGATGTGGGGAATGAAGGACAGATTTGAGTCAAGTGTGAATCCGAGGCAGCGGACTTGGGGTGATGGGGAGATAGTGGTGCCGCCAACAGTGATGGAAAAATTAGAAAATGGAGTAGAGTTAGAGGGGGGATTAGAAGTAGTTTGATTTTGGAGATGTTTATTTTTAGGTGGTGAGAGGCCATCCAGGAGGAAATGCCAGATAAGCAGTCGCTGATGTGAGAATTGACAGAAGGAGAGAGTGCAGGGGTGGAAAGGTAGATCTGGGTATCATCAGCATAGAGGTGGTAGTTGAAGCCATAGCTGTTGATAAGTTTACCCAGTGAAGAAGTGTAAATAGAGAAGAGTAGAGGACCCAGGACAGAGCCTTGAGGTACTCCAACAGACAGAGGCAATGGAGTGGAGGAGTCACCAGCAAAAGAGACGGAGAAGGATCTGTTAGAGAGATAAGAGTGAATCCAGGAGAGGGCAGTGTCACAGAGCCCAAGAGAGCTGAGAGTCTGTAGGAAAAGGGGATGGTCAACAGTGTCAAAGACAGCAGAGAGGTCAAGTAATATGAGTACAGAGTAGTATCCATTGTTTTTAGCAGAAAGGAGGTCACTAGTAACCATGGTTAGGGCAGTCTCAGTTGAGTGTTGTGGACGGAAGCCAGAAAGCAGCGGGTCGAGCAATTAGTTGGAGGACAGGAAGTGGGTTAAGCGATCAAAAGCTAGTTTTTCAAGGATTTTTTAAGCTAGCTTTGAGGATGGGGGTGACCTTTGCATGTTTGAAGGAGGCAGGGAATGAGCCGATAGAAAGGGATAGGTTGAATATATAAGTAAGAGCCGGAGTGAGGGTGGGAGACAGAGAAGGTATTAGATGTGAAGGAATAGGGTCGAGTGGGCAGGTAGTGAGGGGTGAGGAAGACACTTCACTCTCAGTGGTTGGGAGGAGGGTGCAGAGAGCGGCAGAGGGGGTGACTAGGAGCGAAGTTGGGAGATTGCAGGCTTGTGTTGGTATTTTTCTTCGGATGGTAAGTGTTTTATTGAAAAGGTAGTCAGCCAGGTCTTGAGCACTGAATGCACATGAGGGGGGAGGTGCAGGTGGGTAGAGGAGAGATCTGAAAATGAAGAAGAGTCTTTTAGGGTTTGAGGAGTGAGTGGATATAAGATAAGAGAAGTAGGTTTGCTTAGCTAGGTGAAGGGCAGAGGTGTAAGAGTGAAGAATTAACTTATAGTGCATGAATCAGGTTCAGAGCGGGATTTTCTCCAAGCACGTTCAGCAGTGCGGGAGCATTTTTGCAGGTGGCATGTTTGCTGGGAGCACCAGGGCTGGAGCTGACGACGTGGGGCTTTGCGAAATTGGGGAGGAGCGAGAGTGTCAAGTGCAGAGGAGAGGGTATTGTTATAGTGGGTTATAGCAAGTTCAGGGCAGGATATAATAGAAGTGTGGGGAAGGCGCATTTGAATAAGGTTGGAGAGTTGGGGTGGGTCTACAGTGTGCAGATTTCTACAGGTTCGGGGGCGAGGGGGGGAAGTAGGTTTAGTCTGTATATTAAAGGTGAGCAGATAGTGGTCTGAGATGGGAAATGGTCGACAGGTAACATCAGAGAGAGAGCAGAGATAGGAGAATACCAGATCAATAGAGTGTCCATCATAGTGGGTAGGGAATAGGGTGGATTGTGAGAGGCTGAAAGAGTTAGTGAGTGAGAGAAGTTTAGAGGCAGCAGGGGCAGATGAGTTGTCAATTGGGATGTTGAAGTCCCCTAGGATTAGAGCAGGTGTATTTGTAGAGAGAAGTAAGGAAGCCAGGCAGCAAAGTTGTCAAGGAATTGGGAGGTTGGTCCAGGGGGCGATAGATAACTGCCACTCTGACAGAGAGGGGGGAGAACAGGGGAATGCAGTGGACTTCAAAGGAAGAAAAGGAGAGAGATGGAAATGGGGATAGGTACTGATAGGAGCAGGAGGGGAGAGTAAGATGCCAACACTGCCACCATGTCTCTCACCTGGCCTAGGTGTGTGGCTAAATTGGAAACCACCATGTGTGAGAGCAGCAAAGGAAGCAGTGTCAGAGGAAGATAGCCGGGTTTCAGTAATTGCTAAAAGGTTGAAAGCGTTGGAAACAAACATGTCGTTAACAGTTGTAAGTTTGTTACAGACAGAGCGAGCATTCCAGAGGGCACAAGAAAAGATAGGGGATAAGCGCTGCGGGTTAATGGAGATGAGATTGTTGGTATTGCGTGACCTAGAGTTTTTGCAGTGGGAGATAGAGCGAGAGTGTAAAAGTGTGGCGATTGCTGCAGGTCCAGGGTTAGGAGAGACATCACCAGCATCAAGCAGTAGTAGCAGTGAGAGTGACAGAAGGTGAGAGTGAGACTTGTAGGAGCACGTATGACTAGACACAGAAGAGTTAGAGGAGGAAGTGTTTCTAAGGAAACAGAGTAGTTCGTAAGAGAACAGTATAGGGGATGAGAGAAGGGAGGGTGAGGTATAGATAGTTTGGGGGTTATTGTTATAGGGACATGCAGTGATTTTTAGGAGAAGGGCAGACAGAGTGAGCAGAAAAGACATAGAGAGCATTGTGTAGAAGATAGCTATTATGTTTACCTGTTAGTGAGACTGCAGTTTTCACCTCCAGTTTCTAACTCCAGTGAGTAACTCTGTGAACTACTTGTAACAGATAGTGATGTCGCGAACTTAAAAATTTCGGCCATTGACTTCAATAGGCAGGCAAACTTTAAAACCCACAAGGACTCTTTCTGGCCACAATAGTGATGGAAAGTTGTTTCAAGGGCACTAACACCTGGACTGTGGTATGCTGGAGGGGGATCCATGGCAAAACTCCCATAAAAAATTACATAGTTGATGCAGAGTCTGCTTTTAACCCATAAAGGGTCTAAATCACCTAACATTCCTAAATTGTTTGGAATAAACAAAGAATTTATTAACATGCTTTAAAACATCAGTTATGATGTTGTATCGATCAGGTAGTGTAAGGGTTACGCCCGCTTCACAGTGACAGACCAAACTCCAAGTGTAACGCACCGCAAACAACCGCAAACAGTCCATTTGCACAACCACGAGATAGATAGATTTGATAGATAGATAGATACATAGATTACATAGCTCAATAGATGCAATATACATATGATTGATACAAATTACATAGATCAATAGATGCAATATACATTTGATAGATACGAATTACATAGATCAATAGATGCAATATTCATTTGATAGATATGAATTATATAGATCAATAGATGCAATATTCATTTGATAGATACGAATTACATAGATCAAAAGATGCAATATACATCTTATAGATACGAATTACATTGATCAATAGATGCAATATACATTTGATAGATATGATTGATAGTTAGATAGATTTGATAGATAAATAGATAGATTTGAAAGATATATAATTTCCCTGACAGAGTATAACAATAAGACATGCGGTCTGGGACCCGTGGTGTGTTAAGTAGTACTATTCTTAGCAGTTTACTACTACCTGTTACTCCCCCTATCGGGGGAGGTCTATATGGCCTGCATTTTTGGAACAGGGAGATGGAAGTAGATGATTGGTCTGTCCTCCTACTTCAAATTTGTCCTAAACACAAGTGGCTGTCTCAAAACAGTCGGGCCACGAGATAGATAGATTTGATAGATAGATATACATAGATTGATAGTTAGATAGAATCGATAGAAGATAAATAGATAGATTTGATAGATATATAATTACTCTGAAAACGTATAATAATAAAACATGCGGTCTGGGACCCATGGTAACTAGGTTGTGTTAAGTAGCACTATTCTTAGCACTTTAATCCCTGTTACTCCCCCTATCGGGGGAGGTCTATATGGCCTGCATGATTACCCTGACAAAGTATAACAACAAGACACGCGGTCTGGGACCCATGGTAACTAGGTTGTGTTAAGTAGTACTGTTCTTAGCAGTTTAATCCCTCTTACTCCCCCTATCGGGGGAGGTCTATATGGCCTGCATGATTACCCTGACAAAGTATAACAACAAAACATGCGGTCTGGGACCCATGGTAACTAGGTTGTGTTAAGTAGTACTATTCTTAGCACTTTAATCCCTGTTACTCTCCCTATCGGGGGAGGTCTATATGGCCTGCATGATTACCCTGACAAAGTATAACAACAATAAGACATGCGGTCTGGGACCCATGGTAACTAGGTTGTGTTAAGTAGTACTATTCTTAGCACTTTAATCCCTGTTATTCCCCCTATCGGGGGAGGTCTATATGGCCTGCATGATTATCCTTACCAAAATATAATAATAAGACATGCGGTCTGGGACCCATGGTAACTAGGTAGTGTTAAGTAGTACTATTCTTAGCACTTTAATCCCTGTTACTCCCCCTATCGGGGGAGGTCTATATGGCCTGCATGATTACCCTGACAAAGTATAACAACAATAAGACATGCGGTCTGGGACCCATGGTAACTAAGTTGTGTTAAGCAGTACTATTCTTAGCACTTTAATCCCTGTTACTCCCCCTATTGGGGGAGGTGTATATGGCCTGCATGATTATCCTGACCAAATATAATAATAAGACATGCGGTGTGGGACCCATGGTAACTAGGTTGTGTTAAGTAGTACTATTCTTAGCAATTTAATCCCTGTTACTCCCCCTATCGGGGGAGGTCTATATGGCCTGCATGATTACCCTGACAAAGTATAACAACAAAACATGCGGCCTGGGACCCATGGTAACTAGGTTGTGTTAAGTAGTACTATTCTTAGCACTTTCATCCCTGTAACTCCCCCTATCGGGGGAGGTCTATATGGCCTGCATGATTACCCTGACAAAGTATAACAACCAAACATGCGGTCTGGGACCCATGTTGGTACTGGTATAACTAGGTTGTCTTAAGTAGTACTATTCTTAGCAGTTTAATCCCTGTGATTGGTCTGTCCTCCTACTTCAAATTTGTCAAAAACACAAGTGGCTGTCTCAAAACAGTCCGGACACGAGATAGATTTGATAGATAGATATACATAGATTGATAGTTAGATAGAATCGATAGAAGATAAATAGATAGATTTGTTAGATATATAATTACCCTGACAAAGTATAATAATTAAACATGCGGTCTGGGACCCATGGTAACTAGGTTGTGTTAAGTAGTACTATTCTTAGCACTTTAATCCCTGTAACTCCCCCTATCGGGGGAGGTCTATATGGCCTGCATGATTACCCTGACAAAGTATCACAACAAGACATGCGGTCTGGGACCCATGGTAACTAGGTTTTTTTTATATTAGTACTATTCTTAGCACTTTAATCCATGTTACTCCCCCTATCTGTGTAGGTCTATATGGCCTGCATGATTACCCTGAGAAAGTATAACAACAAGACATGCGGTCTGGGACCCATGGTAATTAGGTTGTGTTTAGTAGTACTATTCTTAGCACTTTAATCCCTTTTACTCCCCTTATCGGGGGAGGTCTATATGGCCTGCATGATTACCCTTACAAAGTATAATAACAAGACATGCGGTGTGGGACCCATGGTAACTAGGTTTTGTTTATATTAGTACTATTCTTAACACTTTAATCCCTTTTACTCCCCCTATCGGGGGATAGAAAATGAAATTAGATTACACTAGCAAAATGATTTAAAAGGTTTTTTTTAAAATTTAAAATAATGTTAAGCAGATATGAGTGGTGGCTGCTAGCACAGCAATTAACCACAGTATGCTGTGTAAGCCAGACACACAGGCCTGATAGAAAATGAAATTAGATTACACTAGCAAAATGATTTAAAAGTTTTGTTGGTTAAATTTACACTAATGTTAAGCAGATATCAGTGGTGGCACTAATCACAGTATATGCTGTGAGCCTCACACACAGGCTGAAAGCCAGGCAAATGCAAATAAAATTACAAATAAAAAAAAAAAAAAACGACTGAAGTTATAGCCCTAAAAAGGGCTTTTTGGGGTGCTGTCCTTACAGCAGAGATTAGATGTGTCCTTCAGGACTGTAGTGGACACTAAATACACTAGCCTAGCTATCTATTTCCCTATAATGTCAGCAGCAACACTAAAGCTCCTCTCACTAAGAAAGCAAGATCGTAATGAATCTAAAATGGCTGCTGCCAAGGAGCTGGGAGGGTCTGTGAGGGAGTGTCTGCTGCTGATTGGCTCAAATGTGTCAGAAGGCTGTGAGATACAGGGTCAAAGTTTCCTCAATGATGACACATAGGGGGCGGATCGAACATCGCATATGTTCTCCCGCAGCGGCGAACACGAACAAGCTATGTTCGCCGGGAACTGTTCTCCGGCGAACAGTTCGCGACATCACTAGTAACAGAGAGCTACTTAGAATCAGAGAGCCACGGCTCAATGAGCCTTAGGCCTGCTCTATATGTAGCAGTAAAAAGTAATGAACTGATTCTTTCTGAGCAGCTGTTACAGGCAGTCTTAGCTAGCCAGGAGTTACACACTTGCAAATTAGGGGCGGGCGGGGCGGGCAGGATGCATTAAAGTTAGACAGTATCTGATAAAATGATTACAGGTAGACAAAATACCAGGGAATTCTAGCAGAGATTAATGGGGCGTTTAAAAGCAGTCAGGAAGGCAAAAGCAGGAAGACATACCAGGGAATTCTAGCAGAGGTTAAAGGGGTGTTTAAAAGCAGTCAGGGAGGCAGAAGCAGGAAGACATACACAGGAATTCTAGCATAGATTAAAGGGGCATTTAAAAGCAGTCAGGGAGGCAGAAGCAGGAAGACATACCTGTAGAGAGATGAGATGAAGTAGGATTAGAAGTATGTGGATATTGATCCAGTGAGTTTTCTGTTTGTGTGTTTGGTTGCAATTACATTTTTTTAACTGTTTTAATTGTTTTGATATGATGTAACTTTTATGATAGCTCTGTTTGCTTTTATACTATAAATTATATATTGATCATTAAATTAGTATCATTAAATTAGTATTTTTAACTATTGTATCTCCAATGCTTAACACCCATATATTTGTTTTAAAAATGCATGCATACATTTGTCCAATATAGTTTTTTGCTCTTTTTGAGCTTATTATCTATTTTTATATCGATTTATACTTATATTGACTCATTTATTTATTTTTACAGCTACTACACTAATCTAGCTTTTGAGCACCCCGGTCCATAGATTGTGTGTTTGTGTTTATATACACATACTTACAGTCTAACACTTTTTTGATTTGTCCAGAGTGAGATTTTTGTGGGGAAAGTCTCTATTCCGGTGGCCTTTTGTGTAGTATTGCTTTAGGAGTGCAATATATCTGACACTCTTTGCTTGTCTCACGACTGTTTGTGCCTTCCTCAATTTGTCTTTATTATCACATTTTTTGGACAGTTCCTTTAGGCATTATCTGTCACATAACTTGATTCTGTATCAGTCCGTACTGCTATGCCCCAGAGCACTATTCAATAAATAATAAATGATGTCCTTAGTTAAAACGTATCCTTAAAAGCATACCTAGGTAGGCTCATATGTGTGCATGTGTTTACATACTCCAAAGATGATAATTATCTAGTGCTATTTGTGTTGCACTCAAGTGCAACACCTAACTCGCCACTTGTAATATGAGCTGTGATAATAGTAAAGGAAACACTAAAAAAATGTCAGCTACGTTAAAATTATTTGAAAAAACTTTATCACTTTTTAACACAGGGCTGCAATAAAGTTAACACACCATGCACTATCGGTTGGGCTCCTCTTTTACTGTAGCCCATTGTGATCAACTTACAGTAAAGTGACAGCATGGTGCAAGTTCAATCAAATAACCTGTGGCAACCTTTACCATTTATGAAATCATTAATAAAAAATTAAACCCCGACCAGGTTGCATCGAGGTTGCTATCAGAGAGGCACTCACTTGCACATATGGTGGGGCTGCCATAAACTAAACTTAGTTTGGTCCCAGGTTGCGGACTCGCTGCTCCAACTACAACTAGTACAACATCTAACTAGCGACATTACCCTCTTTCACTTGGGGTTACAGGGATTGCAGAAACCAGCTAGGGCTTTGTGTGTTTCCCTCCTTTTAGCTACTAAATTAGCAATAGCCAGACAGTGGGCAAAAGACACTCCTATCACCTTGTCAATGGACCTAGACATTCTCACCTATATCCAAAGAATGGAAGAATATTCGCTGAGAGTAGTAGAAGGGCGTTTAGATTTTTATTGTTCAATCTGGAGTTCATGGAAAGAGCTCCAAAGAAGCAAAGTACAAACAGGGAGGGAGATATTGTGAAAGGTAGTGAAAAGATAAGGTGTAGTTTTCTTTTTTTTACATACACGCAAGAATTCTCTTCGGCCTTAACACAGAAAATATTGCTGTGCTTACTTATATTCTTTGTTATTTGTAGGTTGTTTTGTTATAACAGTTTCACTGTGTATTCCTTGTTATTTGAATATTGTTTTGTTATAACAGTTTTACTAGCCTCCTTTGTGCAAGTCTAATTGATACTAATTCATGTGTCCTCCTTTGATCTTTGGAATGCATGGACCCACCCGTGGTCCTGGCAGTCATTGATGACACGACTGAGTTTTCATGTACTAAAAACAAAACGTGGGAGTTGAAGATTATTGCCCTTTAAAGTGAAGGTCTATTTTGATGAATTAGTGCCCGGTTTTTAATAAACCTACTAAAAACAAGGGCACTTTAATTAATCAAAATTGACATTTCACTGTTTTCTTCAAAAACTTATCTTTTAATCCTTGCAACAGCTCCAGCGGAAGCCTCTGCAGACGTCAGAAATGACGAATCAGGCTTCCTCCAATCACAGCTTCCCCTCCAGGGGAATCTTGGCCTGATGCAACGCTGTGATTGGAGGAAGACGGATTCGTCATTTTGGACCCGCGAAGGCGGCTTGTGATGGGCGGAGGAAGTGCTGGAGCGGCTGCCAGGATTAAAAGGTAAGTTTTTGAAGAAAACAGTGAAATGTCAGTTTTGATGAATTAAAGTGCCCTTGTTTTTAATAGGTTTATTAAAAACCGGGCACTAATTCATCAAAATGGACCTTCACTTTAAGATTGTCATGTATCTTGTCACTTTAATGTGATTTTCATTTCTGTTGCCATTCCTTGAGATACGTCTTTAAATTGTGTCCATTCTGTTTGTATCAAAGTGTTATTGCTACCTCAATAAAAAGAAAATTTTAAATAAATAAAAAATGAAACTGTCCATATTTTAAATGATATACTATAAATAAGATTAAAATGTATATATCTATACACGCTAACGTCACCAGACTTTTTAAAGATAATAATGGAAGTTTTCCTCAGACTCACTACAAAGACTGTTTTTATGTATTTAACTTAGATCAGCAAAAAAACTTTCAACACCCCCAAGGAACACCTTGTTGAACCTGCTCACCAATTCTGCAAGGACAATTTAAAATGATTAGTAATATAAACTGTACCTGTTAAAATGTATTCATGTACTAGCTATTATAAATTAAAATACAAAATAAACCATATAACAATCTTAGTAATATGATTAAGGAAGAAAGTATTTTAATGAGGATCACTTTACACTTCATACATTTCTTTACACAATAGAGTTGTTAGACTAATTTTAATTGGTGTAATTTATGTTACTAACCTTTGAAAGGTTAGATATAAAAATGCAAAGGCTAAAAAATAATAAAACTCAATTCAGTATAGGTACTTCAGTATTTCTTCTTCCAGCTCAGATATATAAAAAAACCCTAAAAGAAATACAGAGCGTATAATGGGGATTTTAACCTTTATGAATTCTGGCAGATGTTGCATTAGCAGCTCATTTTAATAACACACTTTAATTATATTACAGTAATATCATTTTTTTTCAACTGATCTTTTAATGTTTGTGCTTCAAACATTGCATTTGCTGCACCCATTTTTGACCTATTAATACAATACATGGAGAGAGATTATATTACTCATTAATGAATGCATTCAAATATTTTCATAATTTAAGTGGTTCAGACCCTAAAAGACAGGTACTTCCAATCAGCCAATGGAATGCGAGCTCAATCCTATTGGCTGATTGGATCAGCCAATAGGATTAAAGCTCAATCCAATTAGCTGATTGCATCAGCCAATAGGGTTTTTTACCCTTTAATTCCTATTGGCTAATAGAATTCTATCAGCCAATCAGAATTCAAGGGACGCCATCTTGAAGATGGAGCCACTCCGCGTCGGAAGGATAAAGATAGAAGATGCCGTCTGGATGAAGTCTTCTGCCCGCCTGAGGACGACTTCTTGCCGCTTGGATGAAAACTTCTCCCGGCTATGTTGAGGACTTCTTGCCGCTTGGATGAAGACTTCTCCCGGCTGGATGAGGATGGATGTCCGGTCTTCCAAAACTGAAAGTGGATCTTCGGGGGTTAGTGTTAGGTTTTTTTAAGGGTTTATTGGGTGGGTTTTATTTTTAGCTTAGGGTTTTGGGCAATGTAAAAGAGCTAAATGCCCTTTTAAGGGCAATGCCCATCCAAATGCCCTTTTAAGGGCAATGGGGAGCTTAGGTTTATTTAGATAGGATTTTATTTGGGGGGTTGGTTGTGTGGGTGGTGGGTTTTACTATTGGGGGGTGTTTGTATTTTTTTTTACAGGTAAAAAAGCTGATTTCGTTGGGGCAATGTCCCGCAAAAGGCCCTTTTTACGGGCTATTGGCAGTTTAGTTTAGGCTAGGGGTTTTATTATTTTGGGGGGGGGGGCTTTTTATTTTGATAGGGCTATTAGATTAGGTATAATTAGTTTAAATATTTGATAATCTCTTTTTTATTTTGTGTAACTTAGTTGGTTTTCTTTTGTAATTTAGTTAATTGTATTTCATTAATGTAATTTATTTAATTTTAGTGTAATGTTAGGTTTTACTGTAAGACAGGTTAGGTTTTATTTCACAGGTAAATTTGTATTTATTTTTACTAGATAGTTAGTAAATAGTTAATGACTATTTACTAACTAGTCTAACTAGTTAAAAAAAATACAAACTTACCAGTGAAATAAAAATAAAACATAAGCTAGATACAATATAACTATTAGTACATACAGGTAAGTATTTATTTAGTTTGAAATAGGAATAATTTAGGTATTAATTGTAATTTTACTGCTCACTTTTTGGCTGGACAGACAAACTCGTAATACCGGCGCTAGGGAAGTCCCATTGAAAGGTGCGGTAGTTACGTTGCGTGATGGCCAAAAAGGTGTGTGGTACACCAATACCTACAAGACTTGTAATAGTAGCGGTAGTGAAAAACATAATTTATGTAAGAACTTACCTGATAAATTCATTTCTTTCATATTAGCAAGAGTCCATGAGCTAGTGACGTATGGGATATACATTCCTACCAGGAGGGGCAAAGTTTCCCAAACCTTAAAATGCCTATAAATACACCCCTCACCACACCCACAATTCAGTTTAACGAATAGCCAAGAAGTGGGGTGATAAGAAAAAAGTGCGAAAGCATATAAAATAAGGAATTGGAATAATTGTGCTTTATACAAAAAAATCATAACCACCACAAAAAAGGGCGGGCCTCATGGATGGCTAATATGAAAGAAATGAATTTATCAGGTAAGTTCTTACATAAATTATGTTTTCTTTCATGTAATTAGCAAGAGTCCATGAGCTAGTGACGTATGGGATAATGACTACCCAAGATGTGGATCTTTCCACGCAAGAGTCACTAGAGAGGGAGGGATAAAATAAAGACAGCCAATTCCTGCTGAAAATAATCCACACCCAAAATAAAGTTTAATGAAAAACATAAACAGAAGATTCAAACTGAAACCACTGCCTGAAGTACTTTTCTACCAAAAACTGCTTCAGAAGAAGAAAACACATCAAAATGGTAGAATTTAGTAAAAGTATGCAAAGAGGACCAAGTTGCTGCTTTGCAAATCTGATCAACCGAAGCTTCATTCCTAAACGCCCAGGAAGTAGAAACTGACCTAGTAGAATGAGCTGTAATCCTTCGAGGCGGAATTTTACCCGACTCGACATAGGCATGATGAAATAAAGATTTCAACCAAGATGCCAAAGAAATGGCAGAAGCTTTCTGGCCTTTTCTAGAACCGGAAAAGATGACAAATAGACTAGAAGTCTTTCGGAAAGACTTAGTAGCTTCAACATAATAATACAAAGCTCTAACAGCATCCAAGAATGCAATGATTTCTCCTTAGAATTCATAGGATTAGGACACAATGAAGGAACCACAATTTCTCTACTAATGTTGTTAGAATTCACAACCTTAGGTAAAAAATTCAAAAGAAGTTTGCAGCACCGCCTTATCCTGATGAAAAATCAGAAAAGGAGACTCACAAGAAAGAGCAGATAATTCAGAGACTCTTCTGGTAGAAGAGATGGCCAAAAGAAACAAAACTTTCCAAGAAAGTAATTTAATGACCAAAGAATACATGGGTTCAAAAGGAGGAGCTTGAAGAGCCCCCAGAACCAAATTCAAACTCCAAGGAGGAGAAATTGACTTAAAGACAGGTTTTATACGAACCAAAGCTTGTACAAAACAATGCATATCAGGAAGATTAGCAAACTTTCTGTGAAAAAGAACAGAAAGAGCAGAGATTTGTCCATTCAAGGAACTTGCAGACAAACCGTTATCTAAACCATCCTGAAGAAAATGTAAAATTCTCGGTATTCAAAAAGAATGCCAAGAAAAATGATGAGAAAGACACTAAGAAATATAAGTCTTCCAGACTCTATAATATATCTCTCTAGATACAGATTTACGAGCCTGTCACATAGTATTAATCACAGAGTCAGAGAAACCTCTTTGACCAAGAATCAAGCGTTCAAACTCCATACCTTAAAATTTAAGGATTTGAGATCCTGATGGAAAAAAGGACCTTGCGACAGAAAGTCTGGTCTTAACAGAAGAGTCCACAGCTGGCAAGAGGCCATCCGGACAAGATCCGCATACCAAAACCTGTGAGGCCATGCTGGAGCTACCAGCAGGACAAACGAGCATTCCTGTAGAATCTTGGAGAATACTTTTGGAAGAAGAACTAGAGGCGGAAAGATATAGGCAGGATGATACTTCCAAGGAAGTGATAATGCATCCACTGCCTCCGCCCGAGGATCCCGGGATCTGGACAGATACCAGGGAAGTTTCTTGTTTAGATGAGAAGCCATCAGATCTATTTCTGGGAGTTCCCACATTTGAACAATCTGAAGAAATACCTCTGGGTGAAGAGACCATTCGCCCGGATGCAACGTTTGGCGACTGAGATAATCCGCTTCCCAATTGTCTATACCTGGGATATGAACTGCAGAGATTAGACAGGAGCTGGATTCTGCCCAAATCAAAATTTGAGATACTTCTTTCATAGCCAGAGGACTGTGAGTCCCTCCTTGATGATAGATGTATGCCACAGTTGTGACATTGTCTATCTGAAAACAAATGAACAACTCTCTCTTCAGAAGAGGCCAAGACTGAAGAGCTCTGAAAATTGCACGGAGTTCCAAATATTGATCGGTAATCTCACCTCCTGAGATTCCCAAACCCCTTGTGCCGTCAGAGACCCCCACACAGCTCCCCAACCTGTAAGACTTGCATCTGTTGAGATTATAGTCCAGGTCGGAAGAACAAAGAAGCCCCCTGAACTAAACGATGGTGATCTGTCCACCACGTCAGAGAGTGTCGTATAATCGGTTTAAAGATATTAATTGAGATATCTTTGTGTAATCCCTGCACCATTGGTTCAGCATACAGAGCTGAAGAGGTCGCATGTGAAAACGAGCAAAGGAGATCGCATCCGATGCGGCAGTCCTAAGACCTAAAATTTCCATGCATAAGGCTACCAAAGGGAATGATTGTGACTGAAGGTTTTGACAAGCTGATATCAATGTTAAACTTCTCTTGTCTGACAAGGACAGAGTCATAGACACTGAATCTATCTGGAAACCTAAAAAGGTTACCCTTGTCTGAGGAATCAATGAACTTTTTGGTAAATTGATCCTCCAACCATGATCTTGAAGAAACAACACTTGTCGATTTGTATGAGATTCTGCGAAAATGTGAAGACTGAGCAAGTACCAAGATATCGTCCAAATAAGGAAATACCAAAACCCTGTTTTCTGATTACAGACAGAAGGGCACTGAGAACCTTTGAAAAAATTATTGGAGCTGATGCTAGGCCAAACGGTAGAGCCACAAAACTGGTAATGCTTGTCTAAAAAGAGAATCTCAGAAACTAAAAGTGATCTGGATGAATCGAAATATGCAGATATGCATCCTGTAAATCTATTGTAGACATATAATGCCCTTGCTAAACAAAAGGCAGGATAGTCCTACAGTTACCATCTTGAATGTTGGTATCCTTACATAACGATTCAATATTGATAGATCTGGAACTGGTCTGAAGGAATTGACCTTCTTTGGTACAATGAAGAGATAGAATAAAACCCCAGCCCCTGTTCCAGAACTGGAACTGGCATAATTACTCCAGCCAACTCTAGATCTGAAACACATTTCAGAAATGCTGAGCCTTTGCTGTGTTTACTGGGACACGGGAAAGAAAAAAATCTCTTTGCAGGAGGCCTTAACTTGAAGCCAATTCTGTACCTTTCTGAAACAATGTTCTGAAACCAGAGATTGTGAACGGAATTGATCCAAATTTCTTTGAAGAAAACGTAATCTGCCCCATACCAGCTGAGCTGGAATGAGGGCCGCATCTTCATGGGTACTTAGGAGCTGGCTTTTAGGTTTCTATAAGGCTTGGATATATTCCAAACTGGAAATGGCTTCCAAACTGATACCGCTCCTGAGGATGAAGGATCAGGTTTTTGTTCCTTGTTGTGAGGAAAGGAACGAAAACGATTATTAGACCTAAATTTACCTTAGATTTTTTATCCTTTGGTAAAAAAGTTCCCTTCCCTCCAGTAACAGTTGAGATAATAGAATCCAACTGAGAACCGAATAATTTATTACCCTGGAAAGAAAGTTGACTTAGAAGACATATCAGCATTCCAAGTTTTAAGCCATAAAGCTTTTCTAGCTAAAATAGCTAGAGACATATACCTGATATCAACTCTAATGATATCAAAAGATGGTATCACAAATAAAATTATTAGCATGTTATAGAATAATAATAATGCTATAAAATTATGATCTGTTACTTGTTGCGCTAAAGCTTCTAACCAAAAAGTTGAAGCTGCAGCAACATCCGCTAAAAATATAGCAGGTCTAAGAAGATTACCTGAACATAAGTAAGCTTTTCTTAGAAAGGATTCAATTTTCCTATCTAAAGGATCCTTAAATGAAGTACTATCTGCCGTAGGAATAGTAGTACGTTTAGCAGGAGTAGAGACAGCCCCATTAACCTTAGGGATTTTGTCCCAAAAAACTCTAATCTGTCAGATGGCACAGGATATAATTGCTTAAACGTTTTAGAAGGAGTAAATGAATTACCCAAATTATTCCATTCCCTGGAAATTACTTCAGAAATAGCATCAGGGAGAGAAAACACTTCTGGAATAACTACAGGAGATTTAAAAACCTTATTTAAACGTTTAGATTTAGTATCAAGAGGACCAGAATCCTCTATTTCTAATGCAATTAATACTTCTTTAAGTAAAGAACGAATAAATTCCATCTTGAACAAATACAAAAGCATCAACCTCTGAGACAGAAACCTCTGAACCAGAAGAACCATTATCAGTATCAGAATGATGATGTTCATTTAAAAATTCATCTGAAAAAAGAGAAGTTTTAAAAGACTTTTATGTATACTAGAAGGAGAAATAACAGACATAGCCTTCTTAAAGGGATACTAAACCCATTTTTTTTATTTCATGATTCAGATAGAGCATGAGATTTTAAGCATCTTTCTAATTTACTCCTATTATCAATTTTTCTTTGTTCTCATGCTATCTTGATTTGAAAAAGCAGTACTGTAAGCTTTAGAGCCAGACCATTTTTTGTTCAACACATGGGTAGCACTTGCTGATTTGTGGCTAAATGTAGCAAACCAATCAGCAGCTCTACCAAGGTGCTGAACTAAAAAATGGGCCGGCTCCTAACCTTTTATTACTGCTTTGTCAAATCAAGATAACATGAGAACAAAGAAAAATTGATAATAGGAGTAAATTAGAAAGTTGCTTAAAATTGCATGCTCTATCTGAATCATGAAAGAAAAAATGAGGGATTAGTATCCCTTTAATGGATTTAAAAAATAAAATCTCTTATGTTATCAGGAACACTCTGAAAATTAGATGTTGACAGAACAGCAACAGGTAATGTAACAGTACTAAAGGAAATTTTATCTGCATTAATAAGTTTGTCATGACATCCATGCAATACAAACAACAGCTGGAGAAACAGATACCAAAAGTTTATAGCAGATACACTTAGCTTGGTAGCTCCAGCACCGGGCAGCGATTTTCCTGAAGTATCTTCTGACTCAGTTGCAACGTGGAACATCTTGCAATATGTAATAGAAAAAACAACATATAAAGCAAAATTGATCAAATTCCTTAAATGACAGTTTCAGGAATGGGAAAAAAATGCCAGTGAACAAGCTTCTAGCAACCAGAAGCAATAAATAATGAGATTTAAATAATGTGGAGACAAAAATGACGCCCATATTTTTTAGAGTCAAATAAGACGCCCACATTATTTGGCGCCTAAATGCTTTGGGCGCCAAAAATGACGCCACATCTGGAACGCCGACACTTTTGACGCAAAAAAACGTCAAAAAATGACGCAACTTCCGGCGACACGTATGGCACCGGAAACAGAAAAAAAATTTTGCGCCAAAAAAGTCTGCGCCAAGAATGACGCAATAAAATGAAGCATTTTCAGCCCCCGCGAGCCTAACAGCCCACAGGGAAAAAGTCAAATTTTTTAAGGTAAGAAAAAATGATTGATTCAAATGCATTATCCCAAGTATGAAACTGACTGTCTGAAAATAAGGAATGTTGAACATCCTGAGTCAAGGCAAATAAATGTTTGAATACATATATTTAGAACTTTATAAAAAAGTGCCTAACCATAGCTTAGAGTGTCACAGAAAATAAGCTTACTTACTTACCCCAGGACACTCATCTACATGTTGTAGAAAGCCAAACCAGTACTGAAACGAAAATCAGCAGAGGTAATGGTATATATATAAGAGTATATCGTCGATCTGAAAAGGGAGGTAAGAGATGAATCTCTACGACCGATAACAGAGAACCTATGAAATAGACCCCGTAGAAGGAGATCATTGCATTCAAATTGGCAATACTCTCCTCACATCCCTCTGACATTCACTGCACGCTGAGAGGAAAACCGGGCTCCAACCTGCTGCGGAGCGCATATCAACGTAGAATCTAGCACAAACTTACTTCACCACCTCCATAGGAGGCAAAGTTTGTAAAACTGAATTGTGGGTGTGGTGAGGGGTGTATTTATAGGCATTTTAAGGTTTGGGAAACTTTGCCCCTCCTGGTAGGAATGTATATCCCATACGTCACTAGCTCATGGACTCTTGCTAATTACATGAAAGAAAAGCAGCGTTATGGGCCATAACGCAAAACTCGTAATCTAGCTGAGTGTTATCTCATTGTACAAAATACATTAAAAGCTATAAAATACAGTTATGTAGATAAATATCATGTCATTGAAATGAAGAACAACATACAACGTATATGGTGACTGAGTAGGGGTTGTCAGGAACAAGTCTGTGACTGTACTTACAGTCTGCAACTAAGCTTAGTTCAGCTCCTAAACCCTTTTCAGTGAGCGCTCACGCCTTCATGATTTATCATAATTTGAGATTGTGTACCTCCTCATGTAGCTGTAAATTATCTTTAGAGACTTTCCAGGCTTGTATCCACAGCAGTTCCTGGTTATTTTAACTCACTCATTACTTTGCCAGTACTTTTGATTTAAGTATCAGACTTTTTCTTTTTGATAATTTTTATATTTAAAATTAAATCGCCCAAGAAGGGCTAAATTATGAAGGGAGCGCTATTTTGCGTGTTATATAGAAATATATATTTAATAATAAAAACTACAATATTTTTTTTATGTGAAGAACATAGGAATGTAAAACATAACAATTTAGAACTAACGTGGTCAAGTTAGCACACAAGAATTGCTATCTTCAATGCACGTTCTTGAAATATTAAATATAAACTATAAAAAATATGAATAAAAATTATTTAAAATTATTATACATACTGTAAAAAATATAGATATATTCTATGGATTATTTAGAATACTTTACATTATGTATAATAATTAAAAAAAAAAAAAAAAATATATATATATATATATATATATATATATATATATATAAAAAATATATACTTAATATTTCAGAATGCACATTGAAGATAGCAATTCTTCATGTGCGGTAACCCAACTGTAAACCCAGCATATTTGACATTCCTATGTTCTTCACATCGAAAATTAATGTAGTTTTTATTATTAAATATATATTTATATATATATCTGATCATCTTAATGTAAAATAGATATGATTATACCTATATATATATATATATATATATATATATACTGTATATATAATACCGGGGTGCACTCAGAATATCCATAAAATGATCCAAAGCAGAGGCACTCGCCGTGAGAAAACAAAATATTTATTAAGTTACAGAGTGAACGTTTTCGGGCTGCGACGCCCGTCCTCAGACTCCTGGTTTATTTTCAGGAGTCTGAGGACGGTACAGTACATACTTATATATATATATATACACACATATATATACACATTTAGACAGGTTTCTATGTATGTATGTATGTATATACTGTATATATATATATATATATATATATATATATATATATATATATATATATTAAAGCCCTTTACAGCCTTTTTTTCAAACACCTTAGGCCATCTATCTTTGAGCCCTTTTATTTAAACTAATTTTTATCAGACTGTTGTCACACCTATTGGTGTCTAACCACAAAACCGTTACTGGCTCTTTAATGCCTATTATACAACTTTGGTACTGACCCTTTAAGAGGCTCTTAACATATCACATTACCCTTTAAATAGCAGCTTCACATCTGCCTCCTTGCTTGGTATTGCTGATTGGAAGTTTCTGTTTCCTGTCTCCAAGCTCGTTGCCTGTTTCCAGCATTGATCCTCCTGAGATTGCTGCATCTTTACTATCAAAACATTGTATTTGTTAAAACTTCACTCAGAACGGCAGTGGGGCACTTACTCTAACTGTTCCTGCGGATTGATAATTTGTTACAACTCGCGGTTGAGTGACGTCACCGCCGCCAACTAAATAACAACTGACTACCGCACATTACTCTCCTAGTACACGGTAAGGGAAAGATAGTTAAAACAACAACTTCTGTATAAATGCATTGTGTACATATAGCCCCTTCTCTGATATCAGTATATATACTGTTAACTAGAGGTAACTACTAGGGTAATGTATTATCCTCTGTGTAAATTACCTAGTTATGGGACCGAGAAAACTGCTTTATTCCTGATACATTATAACCTTAGTAATGTTATTGTGTCTCATTCATTTAAATCACAAATGCATTCATCTTACAAATACTTAAAGGGACACTGAACCCAAATTTTTTATTTCATGATTCAGATAGAGCATGAAATTTTAAGCAACTTTCTAATTTACTCCTATTATCATTTTTTTTTCATTCTCTTGCTATCTTTATTTTAAAAGCAGGAATGTAAATCTTAGCAGCCAGCCCATTTCAGTTTCAGCACCATGGATAACGGTTGCTTATTTGATGCTTTCATTTACCCTCCAATAAGCAAGCATAACCCAGGTTCTCAACCAAAAATGGGCTGGCTCCTATGCATCATATTCCTGCTTTTAAAATAAAGATAGCAAGAGAACGAAGAAAATTTGATAATAGAAGTACATTAGAAAGTTGCTTAAAATTGCATGCTCTATCTGAATCATGAAAGAAAAAAATTGGGTTTAGTGTCCCTTTAAGCAACACACAACCTATTTCAATGTATCCTGTTACTGTTACTTATATGTGACTTTGTACTTCCTGCAGGAACTGCAGTTGTGATTCAACCCTTTAGATTCTGTTCTCTGGACATTATAGTAAGTAACTATTAAATGTTTGTAACAACTGTATATGTATTTATGTTGTGTTTTATGCAACTTTGTTTCTTCCACTACCCTTTATGTGAGCGCTGAAGTCGTGCTAACTTGGCGCACTATTGAGCTTGAGCGAATGCATTTACTTTCAACTCGTAATTTGTCTTGCGCAAAAAGCTAAAAAAACTTCACTGTATGGTAAAGCTCTAGGGTAAACTAAGCTATTGCTGTATAGCTACAAGCACTGTTTAATAAAGACCACAAAAAGTACATCTACACAAGAAATCAACATATAGAGATATATTTGATAAACAGAATTTTAATTTTTGTTTAATTGTGTGTTCTACCTGAATAGTGACATTTTAATTTGGACTTCATCATTTCTTTCAGTATGCTACTACATGTAACACAGTGATTGCTTGATCAGTGCTGTAGCTTGTTTATCTTATCTTTAATTAGCCTCAGGTAAGGGGTCTGGGTACATATACTCAAAACAATCACTAACGAGTTAAGGAGCAGCAGACATCTTAACTCCTGTTTCCAGCGAGCCTGAAGGCCATGTTAAATTGGCCCCTAAAGCCTTACAAATTATGCTATCAAAGATGCTATTGAAAAAATGTATTTTGTATTCAGATTGCTTAAAATACAGTGTTTAATGTTAATGTTCTTTTGTTCCTTTTGAGAAATAAAATCCCAAATTTAATCCCACATAAAATGCGTAATAGTAAAAACAAAACAAACTTTATTTCTTTATTAAAGGGACACTCCAGTCAAAATAAACTTTTATGATTTAGATAGAGCATGCAGTTTCAAGACACTTTCCAATTTACTTCCATTATCAAATTTTGCACAGTCTTTTTATATTCACCCTTTCCGGGGAAAAAGATCCCACTGAGCATGTGCACAAGCTCACAGGGTATATGTTTGCTTGTCTATGATTGGCTGATGTCTGTCACATGATGCATTTGTCAGGAAAAAATCTACTGCTTATTTCAAATTCAGAGTAAGTGTTATTGCATTGTTTTTTTTATTATGTACTTGTTAATTATGTAATTCTACTGCATTAAGTGGTCCTTTAATTTATTATTTATTAATTTATTTTGCCTGATTTTCCTGAAATTTATCTCTAAAAAAACGTTTTCTCACTTCACTCAGTAAAAACGTTATACATAATGATTTCTTAATCAGTGCAAGAGCTTATTTATACCTGCCCGTAACTGGTCACAGCAAAGGAGATAACATTAACATTGGGATTTTTTTAAGAGCAAAACTTTACAAACTTTTATGTTGAACGTTTAAAGAAATTGATATTGTATGCAAATCTTTTGCAGTGCAGAGAGTAATAGTTGATATATACTAAATATGCACTAACATTAACCCTTGATGGTCTGGACTTACAAATGAGCATAAAAGGCTCAGATTTTAGAAGGATTGGTCTTACTAGGAAGGTGTGAAATGTGAGTAGGCTGTTGGCTGTTTGAGACAGTAGCAGACCTACTCAACAGAGGGCCCTTGTGCACAACTGTGCTGTATAATTTTATTTTTTACCCTAAGTACGCTGCTCTGTATAAATTGGATGAGTATGTATACTGTGATGAATATGCTGTGCTCTAGAATGACAACATATCTATACACTAATAGTGAACACATTGCACTGTACAATGATAAAAGAATCTCTACATTGATGAGTATGCAGCACAGTAAAATGATGAGTATCTATACACAGATAATGTCCACATAGACTGGCTGATTTGAGCACCTCCAGCACTTGAGCCCTGGTGCCGCTGAATCAATGGTAGTTTCGCCCCTGGTTTGAAGGTCACGTGATCTATGCAGAAGCTGTGCTCAGAGAATACAATGATAAAATAAAAGTTTGTCAACGGTGGATATCTAACTGCCTGTAAATGGATTTTAAAGGGACATGAAACCCAATTTTTTTTATTTCATGATTTAGAAAGAGCATGCAATTTGAAACAACTTTAGAAAAAAAAAAGGCAGGCAAATGGCTTTAACATTGAGACACATACATATACATTGCTAAAGATGTATATGTATGTATATATATATATATATATATACAGGGAGTGCAGAATTATTAGGCAAATGAGTATTTTGACCACATCATCCTCTTTATGCATGTTGTCTTACTCCAAGCTGTATAGGCTCGAAAGCCTACTACCAATTAAGCATATTAGGTGATGTGCATCTCTGTAATGAGAAGGGGTGTGATCTAATGACATCAACACCATATATCAGGTGTGCATAATTATTAGGCAACTTCCTTTCCTTTGGCAAAATGGGTCAAAAGAAGGACTTGACAGGCTCAGAAAAGTCAAAAATAGTGAGATATCTTGCAGAGGGATGCAGCACTCTTAAAATTGCAAAGCTTTTGAAGCGTGATCATCAAACAATCAAGCATTTCATTCAAAATAGTCAACAGGGTCGCAAGAAGCGTGTGGAAAAACCAAGGCGCAAAATAACTGCCCATGAACTGAGAAAAGTCAAGCGTGCAGCTGCCAAGATGGCACTTGCCACCAGTTTGGCCATATTTCAGAGCTGCAACATCACTGGAGTGCCCAAAAGCACAAGGTGTGCAATACTCAGAGACATGGCCAAGGTAAGAAAGGCTGAAAGACGACCACCACTGAACAAGACACAAAAGCTGAAACATCAAGACTGGGCCAAGAAATATCTCAAGACTGATTTTTCTAAGGTTTTATGGACTGATGAAATGAGAGTGAGTCTTGATAGGCCAGATGGATGGGCCCGTGGCTGGATTGGTAAAGGGCAGAGAGCTCCAGTCCGACTCAGACGCCAGCAAGGTGGAGGTGGAGTACTGGTTTGGGCTGGTATCATCAAAGATGAGCTTGTGGGGCGTTTTCGGGTTGAGGATGGAGTCAAGCTCAACTCCCAGTCCTACTGCCAGTTTCTGGAAGACACCTTCTTCAAGCAGTGGTACAGGAAGAAGTCTGCATCCTTCAAGAAAAACATGATTTTCATGCAGGACAATGCTCCATCACACGCGCCCAAGTACTCCACAGCGTGGCTGGCAAGAAAGGGTATAAAAGAAGAAAATCTAATGACATGGCCTCCTTGTTCACCTGATCTGAACCCCATTGAGAACCTGTGGTCCATCATCAATGTGAGATTTACAAGGAGGGAAAACAGAACACCTCTCTGAACAGTGTCTGGGAGGCTGTGGTTGCTGCCGCATGCAATGTTGATGGTGAACAGATCAAAACACTGACAGAATCCATGGATGGCAGGCTTTTGAGTGTCCTTGCAAAGAAAGGTGGCTATATTGGTCACTGATTTGTTTTTGTTTTGTTTTTGAATGTCAGAAATGTATATTTGTGAATGTTGAGATGTTATATTGGTTTCACTGGTAAAAATAAATAATTGAAATGGGTATATATTTGTTTTTTGTTAAGTTGCCTAATAATTATGCACAGTAATAGTCACCTGCACACACAGATATCCCCCTAAAATAGCTATAACTAAAAACAAACTAAAAACTACTTCCAAAACTATTCAGCTTTGATATTAATGAGTTTTTTGGGTTCATTGAGAACATGGTTGTTGTTCAATAATAAAATTAATCCTCAAAAATACAACTTGCCTAATAATTCTGCACTCCCTGTATATATATATATATATATATATATATATATATATATATATGCATACATCTATTAATGTATTTATATATGTATTTACAGTCATATATACACATAAAAACAATATATATATATATATATGTGCACACATCTATTAATGTATTTATATATGTATTTACAGTCATATATACACATAAAAACAATATATATACATTCATATTTAATAAATATTTTTACTATGGGGCCGATTTATTAAGCAGTGGGTGCTGCATTGATGCCCCATCGTTTCTAGTCTGCCAGAAACGGAAGTTAAGAAGCAGAGGCCGTAAGAGCGCTGCTCCTTAACTGCTCCGACACTTTTAGGTGGCGGACTGAAATCATCCCAATCTGATACGACCGGATGATTGACGGCCCCTGCTAGCGGCCGATTCGTCGCCAGTGAGCAGGGGGAGGCATTGCACAAGCATTTCACTAGAAATGCTTGTGCAATAATAAATTGTCAGCATTTAGCGAGGTTGAGCGGACATGATTCACAACAGCAAACCATGTCCATTCGACCTTTGGTAAATCTACCTCTATTTATTTACTGTAAATATTTCACATTTGCTAATGCGAATATGCTATGTTGCCTGCGTGATGTTTTTTTTCTTCTTTGAACAGTTTTTTTCCCCTCCATTGACTTCTATGGGGAATGCGAAAATGGTGTTTGTGCGTTCTCGGGTCTTAAGTTTTTCCTCCATTGATTTCTATGGGGGATTACATGCACACGCACAAAAAATGAAGTTAGGTTTGTTGCGCTATTTGGCTTAATGCTAGCACAAAATAAATTTTTTGGGACTTGTATTATGAACACAACCCGACTAGGGTAAAAAGCTTAACTCTAGCTGAGTTTTCGCGGTCGCGGGAAAAACAAATACTGCGCCACTTGTAATCTAGCCCTAAGAGTTTACAACACAAAAATTTGCCCTCAATTCCTCATAATATTAGGGCAACCAAATCACTGATATAAAGTACTGTATAAAATGCTAAAATAAATCTTCTAGAAACCATATTCCTTCAGGCACAAAAATACAAATAATACAACAATTAACATAAAAATATCCTTTGTAATGTCTTCTATTTCTGCCTTTCCATATAAGACTTTCGATTGAACAGCTTAATCATTATTAATGCTTATGTAGTTCGTGTCCTTTCTTATAACTTTTGTTAATGGGTTTTCCACATCAGAAAATATTTAGCACAAAAAAAAATTGATGTTCTGTTTATGTGGCCAAAAAGATATTGCTGTAGAACTTTGCCAACAATTATCTTGCCATCATAAGAAATAGCTGCAGGCATGCCAGCATTAGATACCTTTCATTGTGGTAATTATGCAAAATAAATGTAAGAAAACTAGCACATTTTATCACTTTAGTTCTTATCGCTGCTCTAATTCCAGCTACTATTTATTGACAGATCTCACAAGCAGCTGACTTAAATCGTCTGAGTAAGAATGTAAAGTAACAATTATTTTTTCTTACAGGTATTAAAATGTTGTGTACAAGCATTATGGGATATCTTTTCTCCTATAATGTTAGTTACAGTGATCAATAATAAAATAATGGTTCCACACATCAATGTTTCATTATTTAACAGGGTGCTTCTTTAAAAGTAACATTGCTGTATCCTGGCTTTTAAAGGGACAGTCTACTGCAGAATTTGTATTGCTTAAAAAGATAAATAATCCCTCTATTATCAATTTCCCAGTTTTGCATAACCAACATGGTTATATTAATATACTTTTTACCTCTGTGAATACCTTGTATCTAAGCCTCTGCAGACTGCCCCCTTATTTCAATTCTTTTGACAGACTTACATTTTAGCCAATCAGTGCTGACTCCACGGGAGTGAGCACAATGTTATCTATATGGCACACACATGAACTAGTGCTGTCTAGCTGTGAAAAACTGTCAAAATGCACTGAGATAAGAGGTGGCCTTCAAGGGCTTAGAAATTAGCACATGAGCCTACCTAGGTTTAGATTTCAAAAAAGAATACCAAGAGAACAAATACAATTTCATGATAACAGTAAATTGGAAAGTTGTTTAACCACTTAACCAAATGGAGATGTATATATACGTCATGCGGTACTTTGCCTATATTACTGGCGTATATATACGCCCGAGCCTGTAGGAAGTCACAGCCGAGAGCTGAAGTTTCTGAGCTCCAGGAATCTGCCTGCATATGGAACTGGAGCACGATCGGTGCTCAGGTTCCATATGAAGGCAGATGCCTGATCGTTGTGTGTGTCACCATCTGTAACAATCATCTGCTGGTGCCAGCGGAAAGTGTGGGAGGGAAACCGGGAGGCGGGTGGTCAGTCCAGCTATGGAGGGGAAGGGAGCGAGAAGGATGGGCCCTACACTGCAGAAAATAAAATGCAGGATTGATGGGGAGCTACACTACAGAAATAAATGTGGAGTGGGCGGGTGGGGGGCCCTAGCTAAAGTTTGCGGGAGGTGGGGGGGACCACTGCATTACAGAAAAATGTTTTTATGTATAGGTACTGGCCGACAGATGCCAGTACTACAGATAGCTGCAACAAGTGGGAGGAGGTCGGTTAGAGAGCTATTTGGGGGGATCAGGAGGATCACTACATTACAGAAAAAAAGTAATCTATCTAAAAAAAAAAAAAATTTTACACAAAAAATAAACTAAAAACTGGCAAACTGTCTGCCAGTACTTAAGATGGTGGTGCCCAGTGAGGGAGAGAAGAGAGCTGTTTAGGAGGGATCAGGGGGTGTCAGGTGTGAGGGTAATCTCTACACTGCAGCTAAATCTAACCATAAAAGCTACCTGATTAACCCAATTCACTGCCGGGAATAATTGAAGAACGGTGCACAGCTGCAATAAGCGGCATTCTAAATACCAAAAACCAATGGCAAATCTATGTATGCATGCCATTGCTATTCCATGTATACCCATGCAATTGCTAGACTTCATATTGTTAAATGTATAATATTAAGAGCCTGTTTCCACATTTGTCATTTGTTTTTATCTGTAGTTCCTTTAAGCTACCCTTAGGGGTTAATTTGGTTTTTAACATAAATAAAAGCTTCAACTTGGAACCAGCAGTCCATGTGTAAGTGCCATTAGGAGGGGCACAAAACGCGTTAGACAGGAGACTTTTGGTAGTCCTGATCATGCTGATTTTTTCTTTTTTAATAGAATGAATAAAGACTTTTTGTTTTAAATATTTTTGCTCACTTGAGTGCTAGTTACCTTGTGTGTTTTTCCACAAGACCCCAACCTGTTTTTTGGACTTGATTTTTGCTCACATATTTTTTCCTGCTTTTTTTTCCCCTCTTATTTCTTTTTCCTACCTCTTTGGCTTGGTTTTATGTCAGACTGAGTTGCCAATGAGGTGGGAAGGGTTTTATACAGCTCTTGGGGTTTGGTAATCTCTGCCTCCTCCTAGTGGCAGGGAAGAGTAATCCCCAGGAGCAATGGATCATGGACTCTCACCACCATGAAATAATATTTGTCATCTATTTGTTTTCTTTAACTGATCTTAATACTAAAAAGTGATACATTTTGTATTAAAAACTTTTAAAAATATATTCCTGCCCACATTTAATAAATTACACATTTCATATGATGCCACAAAATATCACATAAGCTATATGGATCACCACTCCTGCACATACAATTCTTGTCTAGTCCCTAAATCATCAATAATCTTTAAAACATGATGAAATGACATAAAATATAACCAGTATCTTCAATCGGTACAGCCTTCAGCTATCACTTCCTCCATAAACTCTCAAAGAGCCCATATGACACATTCTTATAGCTGTCACATTTACACAGTATCTATTGTATATTTATATTAGCATTAGAAAGATGTATTTTTTGGTGCTCTTCATTAAAGGGACAGTCTAGTAAAAAAGAAAAACTTTTATAAATTCAGATAGGGCATGTAATTTTAAACAACTTTACAATTTATTTTGGTTTGTTCTCTTGATATTCTTAGTTGAAAGCTCATCCTATGTAGGCTCATATACTAATTTCTAAGCTATTGAAGCCCACCTCATATCTGAATGCATTTTGACAAGTTTTTCACAACTAGAGGGCATTAGTTCATGTGTGCCATATTGATAACGTTGTGCTCATGGCCGTGGAATTAACTAGGAGTCAGCACTAATTGGCTAAAATGCAAGTCTGTCAAAAGAACTGAAATAATGTCTACAGAGCCTTAGATACAAAGTAATCACAGAGGTAAAAAGTAAATTAATATAACCGTGTTGGTTGTGCAAAACTGAGGAATGGATAATAAAGAGATTATCTATCTTTTTAAACAATAAACATTCTGGTGTAGACTGTCCCTTTAAATATGATTCTTAGAGTAATAGTGTATAAGTCAGACATATCTTATAGAACTAGTCAATAATATTATGAGGGCTAAAACACATATATTTAATAGAATAAAACGTGTTAAGATAATTTACACAAATAAGCTGCTGTTAACCCAAAACAACACTGTACTCCTGAAATAGTGTTAACGTTAAGAGACCAAATAAAAAAGAATGGGCGGCGCTAACAAATATGATTTCCAAAGAATATATATTTATTTTATAAACAAATTGATATTTAAGATTTGAATGTATAAAATCAAGGTTAAACAATGTTGAACAAAATAAAATAAAGACACCGGTGTCAAGCTATATTAAAATCTGTTACGTATATTAAAATCTGAAACATATAAGTCAAGCTAAAATTAGATCTATGATATATATCGATAAATCAATTCATGTGAATAAGAACAGAGAAGAGAAGCATAAACATAATAAAAAAAATGGGTTGAAAAATGATCCTGTGTTTCAAGATGTATCTACAACCAGTTACAATATCACAATGTGATCCAAAAACCCATATATGATCCAAAAAACCTATAATAGGCTAGTAAATCTGATTCAATATTCCTACTAAGATCGATAAGGTGAATGTTTCAGTGATATTCGCAGGGGTATATAATCCTGTGTACCGAAATGTTTTATAGTTAGAAAAAGGAACGGTCTTACTGTATTCACAAAATAGACGGCTCAGGTTATAGCCGTCAGTTATGGTTTCAAAGAGAGGATGGTTGTAAATACAAGCCTCTATTTCTCCTATCCGTTTTTATTAGGGTGAAATGTATCCTCCGTAGTAGCACTGGTAAACTGGTGAAAAAGTGATTATTCCTAGTACAGTGGTGGTAAATCCTGATGGTTCCGGCCTAGTATGCCATTTTCTGACGGTAATCACGTTATGTAATCCACTGTATTTCTTCTTTAAGGTAGGTGTCTGTTTATCCTGTGTTTTTTTTTCTCTGTTATAAGGCAAAGTTGTTGGCAGGTAATTAGCAGTGTGTGAAAAGTGTGAGCTCTGTCACAGTACTCTGGTAATCCTCCGTATCTTCTTGATGAAAGAAAGGAATTGTCCTCCTCCTGTGTTTTCAGAGCAGGGTGCTGACTGTTCTGTGAAAAGGACAGGTGTTCTTAGGTGGTGAAAAACCTTTTCCTTGTAGTCTGATCGTTCTTCGTTTCTTGTGTAGTTTGATGTAGATGATAGTGATCCGTTATTTAGATCGTCTTCTCCTGTGTGCGAGTATATAACCTTTGAAGTAGATTCCTCCAGGAACTGGATAACAATGCTGACAAACAGGTACAAACACTGTCAGCATGGTCAGGTGATCTACGCGTTTCGACCTTTTTCAAGATACCTGACTTATAGCAAATAGTCTCTTTTAAAGGGACATATGTTAACCCTTTGATGTCCAATTATGAACAATCTGTTGCTTACTCTTTAGTATAAATATAAATATATGGATTACTGAATGTTTTTCATATTAATTTAAAGGGTAACAATGACTAGTGAAATGCTAACTTTTGAAAACTTAAAAATATATATAGTTTATATAGTTTACAGATAATAAGCGCATAGATAAAATACTGTGTAAAGATTTGGACCTCAGATATTAATATTTATGGTTTGGAAATCCAAATATCTGTTTTAAGGGGCAATAATATGTTTTATCTTTAGGTTAAAAAACCATTGTAAATCAAAACTATATATATATATATATATATATATATATATATATATATATATATATAGGTTAAGTGTGAAATGAAACTTAGCAATTGTATTTTGACTGCTGTTTTCATGACCTAGTCTTCTTTTTGTGTTGATCTATATTGAATGTTATCATTTATTAGACAAGAATGTCATATATATTAAATACATTATATGATACGGTTGAGATCTAGTTCAGAGTATAAACCGTAGGGATTTAAAGTTTTGAAAGAGTATATAAATTCTGCTTCTATTTTCAATATAATCTAGTCCATATTACCACCCCTATGATTTTTTTGGATCTTTTTAATACCCCAGTATCTTAATGCTGAAAGATCTTTGTAATGGTGTTCTTTAAAATGTCTGTAAAGGACTATATTGTCTATTCCATGTTCAATAATGTTTAAGTGTTCTCTGATTCTAGTTTTTAGATTTCTAATAGTTTGTCCTAAATACTGTAAGTTGCATTTACATTGAATGAGGTAAATAACATTTTCATCAGAGCATCTTATAATGTTTCTAATTTTAAAGGACTTGCTTGTATTTGTTGATATTATTTCTTTTCTTTTTGAGCTGTATTTACATGATTTAGAATCTATACACGGGAAAAAAAACTCCAAATTTATTTCCTTTTAGATCTTGTTCCTTTTTAGTGTGGTTTTCTTTGTGTTGGAATTCACTCGGTGCTAACATATTTTTTAAATGTTTAGCTTTTTTATATATAATTTTTGGTCTTTTGCTTATTCTTTGTCCCAGTATGTTAAAATATATATATAGATTTGATTTACAATGTTTTTTTAACCTAAAGATAAAACGTATTATTGCCCCTTAAAACAGATATGTGGAATTCCAAACCATATATAATAATATCTGAGGTCCAAATCTTTACACAATATTTTATCTATGCGCTTATTATCTATAAACTATATATATTTTTAAGTTTTCAAAAGTTAGCATTTCACTAGTCATTGTTATCCTTAAGATTAATATGCTAAAATGTAAATTGTGAATTCATATGTTTAAAACATTCAGTAATCCATATATTTATATTTATACTAAAGAGTAAGCAACAGATTTTTAAATATTGGACATTAAAGGGTTAACATATGGCCCTTTAAAAGAAACGATTTGCTATGAGTCAGGTATCTTGAAAAAGGTGCAAAGCTGAAACGCGTAGATCACCTGACCACCCTGACAGTGTTTGTACCTGTTTGTCAGCATTGTTATCCAGTTCCTGGAGGAATCCACTTCAAGGGTTATATACCTGCACACAGGAGAAGATGATCTAAATAATGGATCACTATCTTCTATATCAAACTACACAAGAAAACGAAGAACGATCAGACTACAAGGAAAAGGTTTTTCACCACCTAAGAACACCTGTCCTTTTCACGGAACAGTCAGCACCCTGCTCTGAAAACACAGGAGGAAGAAAATTCCTTTCTTTCATCAAGAAGATACGGAGGATTACCAGATTACTGTGACAGAGCTCACACTTTTCACACACTGCTAATAACCTGCCAACAACTTTGCCATATAATAGAGAAAAAAACACAGGATAAACAGACACCTACCTTAAAGAAGAAATACAGTGGATTACATAACGTGATTACCGTTAGAAAAGTGCATACAAGGCCGGAACCATCAGGATTTACCACCACTGTACTAGGAATAATCACTTTTTCACCAGTTTACCAGTGCTACTACGGAGGATACATTTCACCCTAATAAAAACGGATAGGAGAAATAGAGGCTTGTATTTACAACTGTCCTCTCTTTGAAACCATAACTGACGGCTATAACCTGAGCCATCTATTTTGTGAATACGGTAAGACCGTTCCTTATTCTAACTATAAAACATTTTCGGTACACAGGATTATATACCCCTGCGAATATCACTGAAACATTCACCTTATCGATCTTAGTAGGAATATTGAATCAGATTTACTAGCCTATTATATGTTTTTTTGGATCATATATAGGTTTTTGGATCACATTGTGATATTGTAACTGGTTGTAGATACATCTTGAAACACAGGATCATTTTCAACCCATTTTTTTATTATGTTTATGCTTCTCTTCTCTGTTCTTATTCACATGAATTGATTTATCGATATATATCATAGATCTAATTTTAGCTTGACTTATATGTTTCAGATTTTAATATACGTAACAGATTTTAATATAGCTTGACACCGGTGTCTTTATTTTATTTTGTTCAACATTGCTTAACCTTAATTTTATACATTCAAATCGTAAATAACAATTTGTGTATAAAATAAATATATATTCTTTGGAAATCATATTTGTTAGCGCTGCCCATTCTTTTTTATTTGGTCTCTAAAACACATATATACCATATATGTATCTCATAGTACAGATTTAATCAGGTGCACATTGCCCTGATTATTCAGAGTATAAAACAGTCCTCATATTACGATCACTCAATGCACTATCTGTTCAAGCATATTATTTTAGCCGTAGTCTTTTAAGTCACTGCATTTTTTATGAACTGATCATAAATTGCTGTAAAGCGCTTCTCTTATAAAAACAAGTTCTAACAAAGCCGCCAGTATCTCTAGCTCTTTGATAACATAACATGTAATACAGCTGTCTTTATAATGTAAACAATTCAAATTAAATATGGAAATCAATAATACCTGGATGTTGTAACATGTTTTCTGAGTGACATGTTTATGAGGCTGAATATCATTCTCAATTCCCATTGATTTCACTTCTGCTCCGGAGGCAGATGTAGCCGGCATTACATACTGCAGTGTAGCAAACGGGTTCCAGTTGTGTGGTATCTCCTGATCAGATCCTAGCTCCAGTTTACAGGACAAACTATGCGGCTGATCATGACCTTTAGAAAAAGAATTGCATTAATTTGTGCAGAAAAGGGCATCATACGTTCAGACTTAGATTATGTGGAGTACAAAAATATTATGGTAGTGTAAAAGTGATGACGCTGCTGCAGCCCGGGAGGTGTGTATGCTGTGGTCCAATCAAAACCAATGGTTTCCGATACACTGAGACGTGTCCTATTGGCGGGGTGCCAGCCAAGAGAAAGACGAGACGAGCCAGCCCCAAAATTGTAGAACAAATAGGAAAGGTAGCACTCCAACAATCCTTGTAAATAAAAATTGTAAAGGTTTATTGAACAACGTTAAAAACATGCACAATGCAAAAAATTACACAAAGAGGAGGAGGCAGAGTCCTGACATGTTTCGTGCTGTGCGGCACTTAATCAAAACATGTCAGGACTCTGCCTCCTACTCTTTGTGTAATTTTTTGCATTGTGCATGTTTTTAACGTTGTTCAATAAACCTTTACAATTTTTATTTACAAGGATTGTTGGAGTGCTACCTTTCCTATTTGTTCTACAAAAATATTATCACTAGGGTGTGTTAACATCACTTAATCACGATCAATAGCGCTTCTATGTTTGCACTCATATTATTCCAAAGTTATTTTTTTATCACTTGAATGATAGTCTAAGGCGCACAAACATCTGCATTTTGGATAGTGCGGGTGCACCAAGTCCCTCACATAATAGAATTCTATGGGGGTGAGCAGTGAAATCTGAGTCATGAAAGTTTAATTTTTACTTTACTGTTCCATTAATGATAATAGTTTACTTAAGTGGGCCCATTTATCAAGCTATGGATGGAGCTTGAGGGCCCGTGAAACACCAGTTATGAAGCAGCGGCCTAAAGACTCTGTGCAGGCAGACAGACATTGCCGCAATTCAACCCGATCGAGTACGATCGGTTTGATTGACACTCCCCTGCTGGCGGCCAATTGGCCACAAATCTGCAGGAGGCAGCGTTGCACCAGCAGCTCACAATACGCTCTCCGTATTCAGCAAGGTCTATCGGACCTGATCCGCACTGTCGGATCAGGTCCGACAGACCTTTGTTAAATAGGCACCAATGTCTTAAAAAGTACATATTTAGAATTGCGCTCCAGTGCAGCACTTAAAGGGACAGTATAGTCAAAATTAAACTTTCACGTTTCAGATAGGGCATGCAATTTCAAACAACTTTCCAATTTTTTTTATCATCAAATTTACTTTGTTCTATTGGTATTTTTTTGTTGAAAGCCAAACCTAGGTAGGCTCATATGCTAATTTCTAAGGGCTTGAAGTCCGGCCCTTATTTCAGTGCATTTTGACAGTTTTTCATGTGTGCCATATAGATAACGTGGAGTTATTTATAAGTCAGCACTGATTGGCTACTATTAACTGGGGTAAAAAGTATATTGATATACCTGTGTTGGTAATGCAAAACTGGGGAATGGGCAATAAAGGGATTATAAATCTTTTCAAACAATTAACATTCTAGAGTAGACTGTCCCTTTAACTTAAATACCTTTAATACATACGCAATGAAAGTGCATTCTCTGCGTTATGCATTAAAAGTAAAGGGCACTCTTAAAAAACTTTCCAGTGCTAAGATGCTCTGGTTAATATTTTAACCATCTACTTGAAATACCAGATTGACTGTTCTCCACTTGTATTTTAACCCTCTGTAGGATAAATTGTATTGCATTGTAATTATGTTATGTTTATTTGCTCAACATAAGAGGTTACTGTATGTGTATGTTGTTTACATTTGTGTATTCCATGGCACATAAACAAGAAATATATGGGGGGTTTTCCTGTACCAGAATCACCGTAAATAAGGTGCATTAAAGGGACATTAAACACTAAATACAATTTATAAGCATAGTATTAAGTAGTGATGCACCGAAATGGAAATTCTGGACCGAAACCAAATCCGAAAATCCGGGATGCACTTGGCCGAAAACCGAAACTGATACCGAAAATGTATTTTTTCAAATTAATTTTTTTAGTTTTTTTTTGCATAATTAGAGCCAATAAAAAAATCCCATACTTTTATTGAAAGTAACAAAGTAAAATTGGACAAAAATATCTTAAAACAATAATATGCTACACAATAATTTTACCAAGAAAAAAACAGGCAAACAATGCCATTTTCGGCCAAAATGTTTCTGCGACCAAAATTTTGGTGCATCCCTACTTAAAACAATTATAAATATCAATATACTGTATTATTCTTTATTTAGTTTTATGTAACAGAATCATATTTTACATTTTTTTTTTTTTTTTACTAATTATCCAAATAAAGTATAGTCCTAGAAAACTCATTATATGCAGAACAGTAAGTCAAGTAATAAACTTAAACAGCAGCTCTAGGCTAGCATCAAATTTGAAACATGCTACACAATAATTTTACCGAAAATAACAGGCTAAAAAAACGAAAAACGAAATAGCCAAAAATGCCATTTTCGGCCGAAACTTTCTGCGGCCGAAATTTCGGTGCATCCCTAGTATTAAGGTTATTCCCTGCCTCCCTCTAGTCATGTGTTGCTATTAACAGTCATATTAACACTGTCTGATATACATTTTTATTAAAAAATATTGCACAAAAAGTAAAAAGGGCTCAAAGTTATGAGATGCAAAGTGAAAAAAAAAACAGGCAGAAAGTGCTTTTACATAGGGATCCATATGAACATATTTATTCATATTTGTATGTCTATAAATATATATGTATATGATTGAATACATATATTTTTATGTATTTATATGTGTATATATTTCACAACATATATACTCACATAAACACATACATATATATGTATACATTTATTTACATATATATTAATGTGTTGTTGTGATTGGGGTTGCTTGAGCTGTGGCTCCATTAAAGTCTATGGGGAATTGTGATTTTACAATTGCAATTGCAAGTTGCGTCCTTATGATCGGGTTGATTGACACCCCCTACTAGCGGCCGATTGGCCACAAATCTGCAGGGGGCGACATTGCACCAGCAGTTCACAAGAACTGCTGGTGCAATGATAAATTCCGTCAGCATATGCTGTCGGCATTTATCGATGTGCGCCGGACATGATACGCTACTTCAGATCATGTCCGCTCGCACATTGATAAATATGCCCCTTAATGTTTAGTGTCCCTTTACTGTAAATATAATTTGTCACTGCATTGTTAGTTTTGATGTTTTTCTTTTATACTTGAATGAAAATAAATTGTTTGAAGAAAATCTGACACATATGCAAGTAAACTCCAACTGGTTTGATTCCCCCCCCCCCCCCCATATTTTACAGTGAATTGTTAAAATCAACTTTCTATCCATCACAGATAATTTAACACACTTTCCATCTAAAAGGATAAAAATACTGATTCCTGCTTTTCAGAAAGAATAATTTAAACCAGTGGCATTATTTCATATTATGAATGACTACAGACTATTAGTGAGCAGGAAGAAACATTAAATAGTTGCAATTAAAGGGTTATATTACAGTGTTGCACAGTGATAGTTTTTATTGTATACAGAGAATATGTACATCTGCTTTTTGCAATTGCATTCAGTTTACATTACTGGCGATTAATACATGCCTCTGCTGTAGTATTTAAATGATGATGAGGGGGCATATATACATATGATCTGTGCACATTAAAAAAGATATCACTAAAACTGATGATTATTACTAGAAGCATTTTTTGGTATAGGGACATTTACCTCAAAATTTTTATTTCATGATTCAGATAGCGAATACAATAGTAAATTTTAAACAATTTTAAACAACTTTTCAATATACTTCTATTATCTAATTTGCTTAATTCTCTTGGTATAATTTGTTGAACAAACAGCAATGCACATGGGTGAGGCAATAACATGAGGCATATGTGCAGCCACTAATCAGCAGATCCTGAATCTTCCTAGGCATGCTTTTCAACAAAGGATAACAAGAGAACAAAACAATTTCAATATAATTTTACCCTGCAATGCTATGTGTTTAACCCCTGCAAATATATATATATAATTTCCACAAAAAGTTAAAATAAGTCAAACATTATATATGTATATATATATATATATATATATATATATATATATATATATATATAAAACACAAATTCCACAAAGCCAAGAATCAAAGTTGTACAGTGTCTTTTTAAGAAAACAAAAATAAAAAGGTTTATACTTAAAATCATATCTGCATATATGAAGTTAGATATATATATGCACAAAAAGAAAACAATATGTCAGAAGGTACTGTTTATCAATCAAATGCTCATGATATTTTAAAATATGATGCCTGATCAGAATATATATTTTCATTATCTGCCATGCCTGTCATTCCTCTTGAAGCAGTGATGTGCATGATTGACACAATAAAAGAAAATGATATGCAATAATAAAAACTTTGTCAAAATATTTATAGAATCATTTCTTCTTAAATATTTTGCACTTTGAATGGCTTACAGGCTGAAATTTTATTTAAAGGGACAATCCAAAAATGACATGCTCGAATTTGTTCCAACTAGTTTACTATGGTCTAGATTGCAAGTGGTGCGCTTATTTGTTCTCGCTCTTAAATGCTAACTGCGCTCAAGGTAAAACATTAACTCTCTCAGGTTAGGTCTGGTATAGCAAGTTGAAAGTAAAAAGTTAGTGTGATAAGTATAGATAATATATATATATATATATATATATATATATATATATATATATATATATATATATATATATATATACACATATAAATATGTATACTTTCTATCAAATACTTTATGTTGTTAGACCCCAATCTATCTTTTGGCCTCCACATAGAAAAACTTGCATCTAAACTCTATCCAAAACTAGGTGCCCTGTACAGAAACAAATCCTGCCTCAGCCCTACAGTAAAGGAAAAGATTTTACAGCAAATGCTGATGCCAATCATGGATTATGGGGATGTAGTATATGCAACTGCTCCGCAAACTCACCTTAATAAACTTAATGAGGCCTATTTACTAAAGGTGTTGTGGACCAGATCCGCAAGACCTCGCTGAATGCGGAGAGCAATATGCTCTCCGTATTCAGCATTGCATCAGCAGCGTGCAACGCCGCCCCCTGCAGACTCGCAGCCAATGGGCCGCCAGCAGGGGGTGTCAATCAACCCCTTTGTACTCGATCGGGTTGAAGTCCAGCGATTCCTGTCCGCCTTCTCAGAGCAGGCGGACAGGGTTATGGAGCAGCGGTCTTTGTGACCGCTGCTCCATAACTGCTGTTTCTGGCGAGTCTGAAGACTCGCCAGAAACACGGGCCCGCAAGCTCCTTACGGAGCTTGATAAATGGGCCCCAATACATTGTATAACTCTTTCTGCCGCTTTGTGCTACAATGTAACTACAGGACCCACCATTGTGACAAAATAAAAGAACTAAACTGGCTGTCGCTAGAATCCAGACGCACCCTCCATCTTTCCACCCTTGTGTTTAAGAGCTTTTCTGGGAAGCTCCTACCCTACCTGAGCAGAATGCTCTCCCCGGCTATTCCCACCTCCTATAACCTCCGATCTAGTACCAGCACATTATTTAGTTTGCCTCAATACAAAAAGAAAACAGCTTGATCCTCCTTTTCCTACAGAGCACCACAATTATGGAACGACCTTCCGCACACTTTAAAACCTTCCCCAAGCCTAATATCCATTAAGAGATCACTCTCTACATATCTCAAAACAGAATGCACCTACCATGGTTGATTATATATTTCCTACCTGTTCTATGTTACATTTTGCATATATTGTGTATTATTATTGTTTTTGTATTTTATTGTACCCTATTGTATCAATGCAATGCTTTGTGGACCCAGGACATACTTGAAAACGAGAGGAATCCCAATGTATCCTTCCTCGTAAAATATTTTATAAATAATAATATGTAAGTGAAGAATAGTAATTTAATATTTCTATTAAAAAAAAACATTAAAATTGATTACATTTATTTTTGCATATTTCAATTTGACTAGGAAGGTCTACAGTACATATGTTTATATATTTGTATATACTGTATGTGTGCACATACATATTTACACATATAAACACACATGTATACATACAAACACACAAATATTTAGACATATATATATACTGTATATATATATATATATATATATCCCTTTTAAAACATTTTTTTTAATATAAATATATTTTTTTTTCATATAAAAAAAGTGTATCTGAGTGTAATTCTTTATTTTAATATGTTTTAGATGTGTTTTGTGAAACTTTTTTTGAACCTTACACTTACTTTACTTCAGGTCTAAGGTTGATTAATTCTTCTAGCGCTATTTGGGATTTCACGCAAGCGCAACCCATAACTTTAAACTTTGTAATATCAGCGCTATTTAGCACAGTTGCGATATCCATTGAAAGTAATGGGTGAGCTAGAATGATGTCGGCTGCTCTAAAACTTCTCTGGTAAATCTGTTTAATCATGAACTTGTCATATCAAGCTGCGTCCACTTGTAATCTGGGTCATTAAAGGGGAGAAAAAAAAAGATAGTACACTGTCCCTTTAACATACAATAATCTAGATTCAATATGGCTATTTTTTTTACAATACAATAATATATATATTTAGAGGGTGTAAAATCAATTATACATTTTTCTTTTTAAAAGTAAAATACAATTATTGTTTAATCCATTTGAGCAGGGGCATTATAAAAATACAGAACGTATTTATGAGGTGTGATGTATACGCTTTATAATGTAAAAAGGTTCCATATACACATTTGGGGGTAGATTTACTATGCTGCAAATATATATACAGTATATATATATAAACTATTCTATTCCCTGTGCTGTTTCACATTCAGTGCCTGTTTTCCACAGACCCTCTTTTTGACCGGGATCTTTTACTGCATCCCTTAATTAGCTAGAGGTGCCACGCTGCAAACCACGCTATAATTATCCCTTTTAAATAGGGATTATCCTTTTACAAAAACGCTTAAGTATTTAAGCAACTCACTGTTCGTAGTTCCGTTTGTGCTCGGTCCTGGGGTACTGCCCTCTTTATTCGCTCCATGCCAGGTGGGCCATCTTTGTGTTAACCCCCTCCTCAAGTCTCCAAACTCACTCGAACTCCGTGTGAGCGTATGTGATGCCTGCGTGTGCTGTCTGCATTTGTGGACACACCTCCACTTTTATTGGTCGGTTGTGGTTGTCGGCTCCATATACATCTAACCGGGTCTCCCTCGCTGGCTTCAAATGTAGAATTCACACAAAAGTAGATAAGGAGTACACCGGTGTCTTGCTTCCTTAAAAGTCTCTTTATTGAATCATTTTAAAACATTCTTGTTCATTTAAAAAATATATACAGCTTGTATTCACTCACTTCGTCTCTGGGTTGGCTGTCACAAAAGCTGGCATGTTTCGGCTACTTCTGCCGTAATCATAGCTTAATTTGTGACATACAAACCAATGTTTAAAAAGGGGAGATATTCACCCTATTGGTTAAAACATTCTGACTTTCTGCCAATCATCAATATCTAACAAATTAAAGGGCTAGTTTTGAATCATTTACAAATAGCTGTGTGTTATTTATGTATCACATTTACTTGGAATTACAATAATTTGTTTCTCACTCCATACTTTACACAAAGTCAATCTTTTACCTCTCATAAGTTAGATGCCCTGTTCCTTTCTGTTACCATTTGTGTATTTATTTATAATCTCATATATTTGTTTATAACCTTATTGCTTTTAACGTTTTCTTCTTATTAATTCTAATTATAATTCTGGCTAAGGTAAACTTTTAAGCCAGCTTCAAATTTGTGATTCCAAACACTTTTCCTGAATATACTATTGAGTGCTTCATGGTTTTCTTTACCATAATTAAGCCCCATGCCGGCAATAATTTACAGTGTATGCGTGATAATAATCAATTAGCAATACAGTATCCTACTGTTGTTTTTTTTATTAATTCCAATAATTTATCAAGTCATATGCACTGTTCAGGCCTGTCGTTTTTTTGTCTTTAATCTTAGATTCCAATATACTTCCTGCCTGGCTAGTATTTGATACCTGTCCCCTCCTCCGTTTCGGTGGGGGAATATGTTCTACTATAGTCCACCTCAGACTATTAGGACTTCTGTTGGGCTGGTAATTAAAATGGATGATCAAGGGTGTAGCCAATACACCTGATTTAATATTGCCTACATACTCACGAATTCGTGACCTGACCTCCAGTGAGATCATATCTACATATTGTAGGTTAAAAAGGGAGCAAGTTAACAAATAAATTACATAGGTATGGCTACAGTTGTAACATTTTTTATGTAGAAACATTTCCCTAGTTGCATCACTTCTAAAACCATTGCCTTGTTGTACATGTGCACAGGCTATACAGTTAGTGTTATGGCATTTAAACACCCCTTTTGTTGTCAACCAAGACCTGGTTTATGCATTCTAAGCAGGTGATTAAATACAGGCCTAACTGGGTTAGTTACTTGTAAATATTCAAAGGTGTTGTCATCAAACATACCTATGTCTCTTCCTTCATCTAACAGATGCCTTAGCTCTCTAAGACCCCACATTAAGATTTGATAAAGAGCTAAGACATCTGTTTGAAGAAGGAAATGCATAAACCAGGTCCAAATATACAGGGTTGCCCAATAATAAGTGGGGTAGGTTCATTAAATGAAAGACCCTCCCAATGGCTAGATGACATCCTTAAACCATTTGTTGATGGATTATTAAGCCATCTAAAGGATACAAAACATCTTTTAGGGTTACTAACAGGACAGAAATGGACCAGCGACATGATGTGGCTTACAACTGATGTGAAATCTTTGTACTCCTCCATACTTTATAAGGAAGGCTTTAGAGCAGTAGAGTATTTCCTTGCCAGATCAGGTCAATTTAATGAAGAACAATGTGAGTTTATACTTAGAGTGACCAAATTTCTGCTCATTCACAATTATTTTTGTTTTGAGGGTGAGTTCTTTCTCCAGAGATGTGGGACTGCGATGGGGGCTAAATTTGTCCTATCATACGCCAACCTCTATATGGGGTGGTGGGAGCATTCTCACATCTATGAAGAGAGTAACACGTTCAAGAACAGAATAACCTTTTAGAAGAGGTTCATTGATGATTTGATACTGATCTGGAGGGGAAATGAAAATGAGGTGACAAATTTTATTGAGGAGTTAAACAGCAATGTAATAGGTTTGAGCTTTACACATGAACTGGATAGATCAAGTATTAATTATTTGGACATTAAATGAAGTACTAGATGAAAACAGAGGCCACATAGAAACACAAGTTTACCAGAAAAAAACAGCTAAAAACACAATCCTCCATGCTAAAAGACCCTTATAGAGTGTTTAAGGCAATTACAAAGAAATTGTTCAGATAAAACAATTTTTAAAAGACAAGCAAATGAGTTCACAGAAAGCTTCTAAGCATTTATCTGTATTATCAGCAGATGATGATTTAGTGGAAACAGCTAGGAAGGGTTGTAGGTTTGCATTCAAAAGAGGTTTAACCATAGGGAACAGAGTAGCTCCCACTAATTTAAAGAGCATTGATCAAAGCACTCAAAGTTCTTGGTTGACAACAAAAGGGGTGTTTAAATGCCATAACACTAACTGTATAGCCTGTGCACATGTACAACAAGGCAATGCAATGGTTTTAGAAGTGAGGCAACTAGGGAAATGTTTCTACATAAAAAATGTTACAACTAGCCATACCTGTGTAATTTATTTGTTAACTTGCTCCCTTTGTAACCTACAATATGTAGGTATGACCTCAATGGAGGTCAGGTCACAAATTTGTGAGCATGTAGGCAATATTAAATCAGGTGTATTGACTATACCCTTGATCATACATTTTAATTACCAGCACAACAGAAGTCCTAATAGTCTGAGGTGGACTATAGTAGAACATATTCCCCCACCGAAACGGAGGAGGGGACAGGGATCAAGTAATAGCCAGGTAGGAAGTATATTGGAGTCTAAGATTAAAGACTAAAAAACTGACAGGCCTGAACAGTGAATATGACTTGATAAATTATTGGAATTAATAACAACAGTAACAAAACAACAGTAGGATACTGTATTGCTAATCGATTATTATCAAATTATTGCCGGCATGGGGCTTAATTATGGTAAAGAAAACCATGAAGCACTCAATAGTATTTTCAGGAAAAGTGTTTGGAATCACAAATTTGAAGCTGGCTTAAAAGTTTACCTTAGCCAGAATTATAATTAGAATTAATAAGTAGAAAACGTTAAAAGCAATGAGGTTATAAACAAATATATGAGATTATAAATAAATACACAAATGGCAACAGAAAGGAACAGGGCATCTAATTTATGAGAGGTTAAAGATTGACTTTGTGTAAAGTATAGGATTCAGAGCTAGCCCTTTAATTTGTTAGATATTGGTGATTGGTAGAAAGTCAGAATGTTTTAACCAATAGGGTGAATATCTCCCCTTTTAAAACATTAGTCTGTAGGTCACAAGTTAAGCTATGATTACGGCAGAAGTAGCCGAAACATGCCAGCTTTTGTGACAGCCAACCCAGAGATGAAGTAAATACAAGCTGTATATATTTTTTTAAAAGAACAAGAATGTTTCAAAATGATTCAATATGGAGCTTGATGCCCCGTGGCTCGCCAGAAACAGCAGTTATGAAGCAGCAGTCACAAAGACCGCTGCTCCATAACCTGTCCACCTGCTCTGAGCAGGCGGACAGACATCGCCGGAAATTAACCTGATCGAGTACGATTGGGTTGATTGACACCCCCTCTGCTGGCGGCCGATTGGCCATGAGTCTGCAGGGGGCGGCGTTGCACCAGCAGCTCTTGTGAGCTGCTGGTGCAATGCTGAATACGGCGAGCGTATTGCTCGCCGTATTCAGCTAGGTCTGGCGGACCTGATCCGCAGTGTCGGATCAGGTCCGCCAGACCTTGATAAATATGCCCCTTTATAACTTTGTGCAATATTTTTTCTTTTTAAAATATTTTTTATTAAATGGTGTTATTATCAATGTAAGTGTACTTTTTGTAATGTATTTTTTATGTTTTCTGAGACTTTTTGTTTCGCACAGTTAACCAGAGCTCTGAGGTCACACTAACCCGACACGCCCGTTAACTTTAATAGAGCTAAAATGAATGAATGAAAAGCCTTACGCTCATAAACAGCCACGATAAACCCCTTTTGTATATAGATTTTCATAAACGCAATTGGTACGGTGCAATATAGATTTTTATAAACACTATTGGTATAGTGCAATACAGTCTTTCGGAAATGCGATTTGTACAGTGCAATACAGATTTTCATAAACCCTATTGGTACAGTGCAATACTGTTTTTCATAAACGCGATTGGTACAGTGCAATACAGTCTTTCATAAACACGATTGGTACAGTGCAAAAGAAGCGGCTGATTCACTTAAATGTTAGAAATAACACATTTTTCCAAAACGCATTGACCAGAAAAATCAGCTGCCATGTTTTTATGTGGTATATTAATATCCTGAATTGTTAATCTGGATTCTAAACCATTTTTACAGAATAATGTATATATATTACACCTCATATACACATGTACTATATACTTATAATGCCCCAGCCTAAATGTATGACTAATTCATTTACAAGTTTTACTTTTCTTTTGGAAGCGAAAAGTTTTATTTGACAAATGCAAATTTCCGTTGTCCTTTCACACTGTACAATGATCGATCGACCCAAACACTTATATTGTAAAAGGATATTCCTGCTGACTGGCCTTGTTTTAGTGATTTTCCTTTGTATTAGGTGTAACTGGTAGGTTTCTGGTAACTTCACAATGGGAATCAGTTTACTTTCAGCTCTGGTAAATTGCGCTCCAATGACACTAACGCTTGATTGGGAAGACTTTACTTTTTAACTTGTAATACAAGCGCACAGATGCTTACAATATACTCGTGGTAGCACTTTTATACAAACAGAATTTCTGCTAGATATTGTGTGCAAAAAAAAACGCACCACTTTTAACCTAGGCCATAGTAATTAGTAATGGATCAGTAATACAAAATGGCAGGCTTTTACAAATAAGGGCACATTATAACACAAATCATATTGTTTAATATTATTGATTCTCTGTAGACTCTTGCAATATGGGATCTAATCCAATTTATTAGGAAAGCTATTCAAAGTTTTTTAACATGACTTTCAAATTCTATGCTATGCTCTGAGCAGAGACAGGCTTATTTGTGGGTACAGCTGAGGGGAAGCAATCAGAGGCAGTAGGAAAGAGCTCCCAACATATGACAATCCCGCAATATCCGGGACAGTTTCGATTAACTGTTTTGACAAAAATATAGGCATCCTCAAAAACAAATTTAAAAAGTGCTTTCAACGTCTGTTACAATACAGTTAGGTTAGATGGATGGATGGATAGATAGATGGTAGATAGATAGATGGGTAGATGGATAGATGTGTAGATAGATGGATAGATGATGGATAAATAGATGGGTAGATGGATAGATAGATGGATAAATAGATGGGTAGATTGATGGATAGATGGATGGCTAGATAGATAGATAGATAGATAGATAGATGGATGGATGGATAGATACAATTTTTTGAAATGTCATGCTCTTTCTGAATAATTAATATTTAGTTTTGTCATTCATATCCCTTAAAATATGTTTTCTTCTTTCTCACAATTATTATACTTATTAAATACATTTTTTACTTGCTGATATGTAATTATTAATTGATGTACAGATGTAACCCATGCTATTTTCCATTCTGATTAAAGTTGATGTGCATATTTCATTTGCAGGTAGCACATTTCTTGAAAGCTTGAATTGTTTGTTAATTTATTTCAATGCAAAATAAATAGACTTAAGATTTATTGTGATTTCACAGCATGGTCTCCATATTTTGCGAAACACAGAGTAATGCCTTTTTTTCAATTGGTTTTGATATGTTTCAGGTGATTTAGAAATGATTCTACCTAATATAAACAGACCCATCATGTAGGATAAATGTTGAACCTGATTTGTCAGAAATGGAAAATATCTTTACAATGGCATATTTTGTTGGTTTTCCTTTTCTTTTTAGTTGCGTATTTCTTTTAAAGGGACTTTAAACTCAACATTAAAGGGAAAATAAAGTAAAAAATAAACTTTAAGGAACATAAAACCCCCCAAAATTATTTCATGATTCAGATATATAGCATATGAATAAAAAAAACTTTCCAAGTTACATCTATTATCAAATGTTCTTTATTCTCCTGGTATTATTTGTTGAAGCAGCAGCAATGCACTTCTAAGAACTAGCTGAACACATCAGGTGAGCCAATGATAACAGACATATAAGTGAAGCCACCAATCAGTTGATAGTTCCCAATAGTACATTACTGCTCGTGAGTTTATTTAGGTATGCTTTTCTACAAAGGATAGCAAGAGAACAAAGAAAATTAGATAATAGACGTAAATTGAAAACTCTTTTATAAGTACATGCTCTATTTGAATCATTATTATGTCCCTCTAAAGGGACAGTATTTAGTGGTCTATCACTAGTAGACAATTCAGCAGTATAATGCTCTGTTCATACATCATTAAAATTCCTGAGAGTGATTATATTGTTTTAGGCATATGTATCATATCTATGTCCAGAATCTGGAGGTTGAGGAGTTTCTAAATGTGTCTACAAATATGATCATAATAAGAACTAGTTATTTTAGTAGGTTTATAGAGTAAATATATTTACTAGAATTTTTATCAGGAAGTCGGTCAATCTTCCATACGACAGCCTTGTACGCATGCTCATACTTTGCGGTTCCAATAGTTACTTGTATTACAGGTTCTGACTCTATTTCATAAGTAGACCCAAGACATGCCCTTCTATTCATTTTTGTTTTCAAAGATCTCTGCCTCTGAAAACTCACAGTCCAAAGTGCTTTCATCCATTGTGAAGGAACTGGGAAATGTATTGCAATATTTTCACAGTATTTTACTGAATTTAAGGGAGACGCTATGACACTTGGAGACATATTTAGGAAAGCTTGTAACTCCACATATGCTCCCTGGACTACTGCAGCAGTTTTCATGGAAAACGGAAGCTCTTCAGCGCTAAAATTTGTTTTAAAGCGCATGAGTTCAAACCTACAGCCATCGATTGGCTTGAATTTAATTATCCTTGACTTTTCAAATTCTTGTTTATTGACACATTTATGGAAATGATAGTCAAGAATGTCAATCAAGTTGTTTTTGCTTTCTTTATCAAAGTAGTTCTTAGAAATTTTTTGAAGATCAGCATCATTTAATGTCAAAAATAATTCAGTATCACTGTTAGTAAAACAAAGGCAATACAATTGAGATATCACAGAACTCTCTTTAAGTTTGGTATCTTTGGTGACCTTTCCCCAACAATTGTCTATGATTTCCAGTATCATTTCAGACTCTTCATAAGCTTTCTTTGGTTTTGATACAGGTGATAGCATCAATAATTCCTCTTCTACTGTTGTAATAAAGTCAATAAGATCACAATAATCCATTGTTCCCAGTTTCAACATCTGTTCAATTTCAGCTTCATGGACAACTTCAAGCTTTGGGTGGTATTTCCTTTTTTCTGTATATGAAACCTGCTCAATTTTAACTGTGTGTATTTTATCTGAAACACTTAGGTTTTCTAGTTTTGACTCAGACACTCTGCAAAACTGATTAAGATGTACTTCTCTGAATGGTTTATCAAGACCCTTCTCATAATACATTTGTAGAATTCCACCATTTATAACTTTTAAGTAAATAGGTCCCCACTGCCTTGAAGACATCATGTTCTTTTTCTCAGGAATCCTTAACATGAAAGGCCATCCATCTTTTCTCTGACTTCTAAAAAGACTTTGTGGAATAAATGATGAACTGTTTTTTTCTGTACAGAGAGGCAGATGTTTCAAATTGTCAGGTGGGTCAATCTTTAAATTTTGAAGTCTTTCACACACGTAATTGAAAGAACACTGATTTAGACTTTTCTGGCTATTAAAAGTTTCCTTTTCTATTGTGTCAGGTTCTGTTTTTGCAGGTATTCTATCTTTTTCATCTCTTTCTGCTTTGATATTTGCATTTGTAGAAATAATGGCTGGGAAATCATTATTCCAAAATGGACTTGAAAATGCACAATCCTTTTGCAAATAGTTACAGTGAATACTTCCTGAGTGGCATCCTACTTCATTACTACTTTTGTGCTTTGGAGGACTTGCTTCATCAAAATGTGAGGTTGTTGGAGTGTTTGAAGATGAATTTACTGATAACGAAGATGACAAAGATGACAAAGTAAAAGGCACATTTCCTGAAGCTTCAGCAGGAGGTTGCACATTACACAATCCTAATTTTGGAGTACATGGTGTTATTGGGCATTCTTTAATAGGTGTGCAAAGAGGTGAGTTGCTTGGAGGTCCAGGACTCATAAAAAAGTCAGTCATTGGAGATGGAAGAGGTGTTGTGGAATTTGATGAAGAGGATCTTGCTAACTTTTCACTGGAAAAATTCAGTCTAAGCCCACCTGATTTGGGACTGTAAATATTCTCATTGGATAAAATCAAAGCTTTCTGTGGAGAATGGAATGGGGTTTCATCCTCAAATGTTACCCAATTTCCTGGATTTGTTGAACACATTTCCTTTAATGTGAATTTCAAGGTCAAGATTAAATTGCCTAAGGAAAAAAAAAGGATATCAATTTTAATTAACCAGCACACAGTAATAGGAAACACAATCATACTCTTTATATAACAGTAAGAAACAGTCTAACACCATAACTTCTATGACCCTGTTTATCCACATCTAGTTGCTTAATTAGAAGATCATCAGAGGTGCACTGTATATAATTAAACATCTTCATTATCGTCTTTGAAGCTGGAGATTTTTTAATCTCATAAAACTCAAACTAAAATAAAAGTCAGCAACTTGCTGACATACACAAAAAGTGCTTGAAAGATTCAAAAGCAGTATAGTTTTGAAATAGAACAAAAGTCCATCAAAGAAAAATATAACGAAATTAAACAGCTAATTCATAATCTTATTTTCTTCTTTTATAGCTATCTTTTTATGCTACTGATAATGTCTAGCTTTTTTATTGTTAGGCGACCATCTTTATTCAACAAAATTAATTTTAAAAAGTTGCAGTTATTTGGTGGTTCTAACAAAAAATAAGAAATAAAATAAATAAATAAAAAAGTAAATATGGAAGAAAATAAAATGTAAAATATCCATTCCTATAAGGAAAGGGTTTAGAAAAGTCAAATTTAAACTTGAGTGATTCAGACAGAGCATGTAATTTTAAGACACTTTTAACTTCACTTCTTTTTCAAATGTATCTTGTTCTCTTAATAACTCCACTCCAGTCGTTAAACAGACAGTAATATAGAAGCAATAGTGCTATAATAAAAAAACTCTTTATATATTGCACTTTTCTATCCATTTAATTTCACCATTGTATGAGGTCATTTAATTTAAATCAATCAATCAAAAGGCCAAAAGAACTATGAATAGAATTGTCTAGCAATATGTTTTGTCACACAAACATAAAAACTAATAGATAGCCGCCTTCTTTTTCAAAACAGCAATCCATAGTTACCTTGGTTGTAATTATATAAGAAGAGAACAAAGATTGCTTAATTTCATTTCTCCAGTCAGTTGGTGTAATGCTAATCAGTTTCAGCTTTAATTATATTTATGTCATGTGACTATTTGTTATGCCCATTTTGTTACTTATTTCATATAGCCCACTCATATTTACATAATAATAGTGAGGGGAAGGGGAGCTTTTTGGATTATTGTTACCACTGATTAAAGGGACATGAAACACAGAGCATTCAATTTTAAACAACTTTCCAATTAACTTTAATTACGATGTATGCATTGTTCTCTTAGTATCTCTTGTTGAAGGAGCAGCAATTACAAGAGGTATATATGTGCACCAACTAATCAGCAGCTAGTTCACGGTAGTACACTGCTGCTCCTATGCCTACCTAGGTATGCTTTTCAACAAAGGATACCAACAGATATTTGTGTGTTGCACTTTTTCTCAAATCTATCCAGCACCAAAAATAGCTGAATGCAGCAGACCACCATTTTTGGACTTCATTTCACTAAGGAATAGCGAAGCCCAAAGTAATGCACATGGCTAGAAATTTTTATTGAAAGGGAGGCTTTTTTCTAAGCCTCATATATTACAGGTTAAGGCTAAGGTTACCAATGGTCCATAAAACTCCACTGTGGATAATTAAATTGTTTACATGAATCACAATTAATTTAGCTACACATAAAGGCCTATATTTATCAAAATCTGGTGGACCTGATCCGACAGTGCGGATCAGGTCCGCCTGACCTCGCTGAATACGGAGAGCAATACGCTCTCCGTATTCAGCATTGCACCAGCAGCTCACAAGAGCTGCTGGTGCAACGCCGCCCCCTGCAGACTCGCGGCCAATGGGTCGCCAGCCGGGAGGTGTCAATCAACCCGATCGTACTCGATCGGGTTGAATTGTGGTGAAGTCTGTCCGCCTGCTCAGAGCAGGCGGACAGGGTTATGGAGCAGCTGTCTTTGTGACGACTGCTTCATAACTGCTGTTTCTGGCGAGCCTGCAGGCTCGCCAGAAACACGGGGCATCAAGCTCCATTCAGAGCTTGATAGATAGGCCCCAAAGGCTGTGACACACTGCAAGCGATGCAAAATATTTAATCTCTGAGCACTCAGCTACATGACCTGACACAGCAGAGTGCTCAGAGATGAAAAGGCAGGACACACTGAGCGCGCACAGCCGCATCTACATGCAGAGCACACACTGAGCGCGCACATCCGCATCTATACACTGCGTGTCACTCCGCTTGCAGTGTGTCTGTCATAGCTGACTATGCTGAGTATATAAGTATGGTGTACCAAGCTAATAAGCAGATAACTTAGGACAAGAATAACAGCTGGTGAATACACCAATAAGTATACATATATGTAAGCCAAGTAAGTAGGTAGAAATGTGACAGTCTAGTACAGGCTAGAACAACTATTTGATTCAAACTTGAATCAGACTGTCATAATATAGCCAGAAGGATAAGCTGGCAACAGAGAGAGAGAATGGTCTTAAAGTTGCGACTCAAATTAACAGTAGGATATCTGAATAAAAGGATCTGACTCTACCTGAATATCTTGAGTAAGCTGTGCAAGTTCGTTAGGTAAACTAGAATGAAGGCCTGATGTGTCCGAGGAGAGATCCGACAGAGCATATGTGTTCCGTAACTGCTGTGGGTCCGGCGTGCCTGCAGTGAGAGAGTATCAGGCGGCTGCAGCTGATGACGTCATGCTGTAGTTTCAGGTGGGTATATTTATATTACATACATAATTTAATGTCAGGTCTCATCTCACCTATCTATGAGAAACTCTGGTGGGTTTATTTTAGAGATTCTCTACACTAGACTGAGGGTTGGTCCAGGTATCTATACATATATAGGACCCCTGGGGATGGGTTATTCATCTCATGGCTTAAGCCCTATATGTTAGTGCAAGACCTAGATTTCCTGGTGCTGTTATGAGAACATTAAAGACATTTATTAATTTAAGCACCTAACTGCCATAACCCAAGGGAAGTCTAGCAGGACCCCAGGATGTTTTTCTATTTTAGTTTAAACAGCATCAATTACGGTGAGGTCCAGTGTTCTTAGCATATATATTAATCTATATAATCACCTTACAGAAGCTAGTCTGCAAAAAACAATTGACCTGTAATTTGACTATGGTGTTAGAAAATCTAGTGAAAGGTCTAAATTGTTTCTTTAGTGAATCAGCTGCATAGAATAACTACAACTGTAGTGGCTGAAAACTTTCAGAGCTTCAGTGCAGCGAAGGGGGTAAGTAGCGCAGCGATAGCAGCAATTTTAAATATAATATGTATATACACACATTAACACATAAATATATATGTATATACACACATTAACACATAAATATATATGTATATACACACATTAATTTGCATACAAAGAGAGAAGCGCTCTACCAGGAACGAACAACAGCTCAGTGGCTTGTTCTATGGCGATTTACCACCCGGAAGCAGCCTCTTTTAGACCAGTGTGCTTTTCACAGAAGAAAACTTTCCTGAAGTATATCAGTCTGATCCCGCCAAGTAAGGTCAGTCCAGCCCCGAAATACCAGGCAATTCTCCTCTGAACAAGGAACATGACAACCCCAGACGATCGTTTCGGCCTCCTATGGGCCTCGTCAGTGAGGTGCAGCCACATTCCTCTAAGCACACTGGGCAAGGAGTCCACGTCTGGTTTCCCCCATCACCCATAGGGAGACTTCCCCAGGGTCATAATAATTTGCATACAAAGAGAGAAGCGCTCTACCAGGAACGAACAACAGCTCAGTGGCTTGTTCTATGGCGATTTACCACCCGGAAGCAGCCTCTTTTAGACCAGTGTGCTTTTCACAGAAGAAAACTTTCCTGAAGTATATCAGTCTGATCCCGCCAAGTAAGGTCAGTCCAGCCCCGAAATACCAGGCAATTCTCCTCTGAACAAGGAACATGACAACCCCAGACGATCGTTTCAGCCTCCTATGGGCCTCGTCAGTGAGGTGCAGCCACATTCCTCTAAGCACACTGGGCAAGGAGTCCACGTCTGGTTTCCCCCATCACCCATAGGGAGACTTCCCCAGGGTCATAATAATTTGCATACAAAGAGAGAAGCGCTCTACCAGGAACGAACAACAGCTCAGTGGCTTGTTCTATGGCGATTTACCACCCGGAAGCAGCCTCTTTTAGACCAGTGTGCTTTTCACAGAAGAAAACTTTCCTGAAGTATATCAGTCTGATCCCGCCAAGTAAGGTCAGTCCAGCCCCGAAATACCAGGCAATTCTCCTCTGAACAAGGAACATGACAACCCCAGACGATCGTTTCGGCCTCCTATGGGCCTCGTCAGTGAGGTGCAGCCACATTCCTCTAAGCACACTGGGCAAGGAGTCCACGTCTGGTTTCCCCCATCACCCATAGGGAGACTTCCCCAGGGTCATAATAATTTGCATACAAAGAGAGAAGCGCTCTACCAGGAACGAACAACAGCTCAGTGGCTTGTTCTATGGCGATTTACCACCCGGAAGCAGCCTCTTTTAGACCAGTGTGCTTTTCACAGAAGAAAACTTTCCTGAAGTATATCAGTCTGATCCCGCCAAGTAAGGTCAGTCCAGCCCCGAAATACCAGGCAATTCTCCTCTGAACAAGGAACATGACAACCCCAGACGATCGTTTCGGCCTCCTATGGGCCTCGTCAGTGAGGTGCAGCCACATTCCTCTAAGCACACTGGGCAAGGAGTCCACGTCTGGTTTCCCCCATCACCCATAGGGAGACTTCCCCAGGGTCATAATAATTTGCATACAAAGAGAGAAGCGCTCTACCAGGAACGAACAACAGCTCAGTGGCTTGTTCTATGGCGATTTACCACCCGGAAGCAGCCTCTTTTAGACCAGTGTGCTTTTCACAGAAGAAAACTTTCCTGAAGTATATCAGTCTGATCCCGCCAAGTAAGGTCAGTCCAGCCCCGAAATACCAGGCAATTCTCCTCTGAACAAGGAACATGACAACCCCAGACGATCGTTTCGGCCTCCTATGGGCCTCGTCAGTGAGGTGCAGCCACATTCCTCTAAGCACACTGGGCAAGGAGTCCACGTCTGGTTTCCCCCATCACCCATAGGGAGACTTCCCCAGGGTCATAATAATTTGCATACAAAGAGAGAAGCGCTCTACCAGGAACGAACAACAGCTCAGTGGCTTGTTCTATGGCGATTTACCACCCGGAAGCAGCCTCTTTTAGACCAGTGTGCTTTTCACAGAAGAAAACTTTCCTGAAGTATATCAGTCTGATCCCGCCAAGTAAGGTCAGTCCAGCCCCGAAATACCAGGCAATTCTCCTCTGAACAAGGAACATGACAACCCCAGACGATCGTTTCGGCCTCCTATGGGCCTCGTCAGTGAGGTGCAGCCACATTCCTCTAAGCACACTGGGCAAGGAGTCCACGTCTGGTTTCCCCCATCACCCATAGGGAGACTTCCCCAGGGTCATAATAATTTGCATACAAAGAGAGAAGCGCTCTACCAGGAACGAACAACAGCTCAGTGGCTTGTTCTATGGCGATTTACCACCCGGAAGCAGCCTCTTTTAGACCAGTGTGCTTTTCACAGAAGAAAACTTTCCTGAAGTATATCAGTCTGATCCCGCCAAGTAAGGTCAGTCCAGCCCCGAAATACCAGGCAATTCTCCTCTGAACAAGGAACATGACAACCCCAGACGATCGTTTCGGCCTCCTATGGGCCTCGTCAGTGAGGTGCAGCCACATTCCTCTAAGCACACTGGGCAAGGAGTCCACGTCTGGTTTCCCCCATCACCCATAGGGAGACTTCCCCAGGGTCATAATAATTTGCATACAAAGAGAGAAGCGCTCTACCAGGAACGAACAACAGCTCAGTGGCTTGTTCTATGGCGATTTACCACCCGGAAGCAGCCTCTTTTAGACCAGTGTGCTTTTCACAGAAGAAAACTTTCCTGAAGTATATCAGTCTGATCCCGCCAAGTAAGGTCAGTCCAGCCCCGAAATACCAGGCAATTCTCCTCTGAACAAGGAACATGACAACCCCAGACGATCGTTTCGGCCTCCTATGGGCCTCGTCAGTGAGGTGCAGCCACATTCCTCTAAGCACACTGGGCAAGGAGTCCACGTCTGGTTTCCCCCATCACCCATAGGGAGACTTCCCCAGGGTCATAATAATTTGCATACAAAGAGAGAAGCGATCTACCAGGAACGAACAACAGCTCAGTGGCTTGTTCTATGGCGATTTACCACCCGGAAGCAGCCTCTTTTAGACCAGTGTGCTTTTCACAGAAGAAAACTTTCCTGAAGTATATCAGTCTGATCCCGCCAAGTAAGGTCAGTCCAGCCCCGAAATACCAGGCAATTCTCCTCTGAACAAGGAACATGACAACCCCAGACGATCGTTTCGGCCTCCTATGGGCCTCGTCAGTGAGGTGCAGCCACATTCCTCTAAGCACACTGGGCAAGGAGTCCACGTCTGGTTTCCCCCATCACCCATAGGGAGACTTCCCCAGGGTCATAATAATTTGCATACAAAGAGAGAAGCGCTCTACCAGGAACGAACAACAGCTCAGTGGCTTGTTCTATGGCGATTTACCACCCGGAAGCAGCCTCTTTTAGACCAGTGTGCTTTTCACAGAAGAAAACTTTCCTGAAGTATATCAGTCTGATCCCGCCAAGTAAGGTCAGTCCAGCCCCGAAATACCAGGCAATTCTCCTCTGAACAAGGAACATGACAACCCCAGACGATCGTTTCGGCCTCCTATGGGCCTCGTCAGTGAGGTGCAGCCACATTCCTCTAAGCACACTGGGCAAGGAGTCCACGTCTGGTTTCCCCCATCACCCATAGGGAGACTTCCCCAGGGTCATAATAATTTGCATACAAAGAGAGAAGCGCTCTACCAGGAACGAACAACAGCTCAGTGGCTTGTTCTATGGCGATTTACCACCCGGAAGCAGCCTCTTTTAGACCAGTGTGCTTTTCACAGAAGAAAACTTTCCTGAAGTATATCAGTCTGATCCCGCCAAGTAAGGTCAGTCCAGCCCCGAAATACCAGGCAATTCTCCTCTGAACAAGGAACATGACAACCCCAGACGATCGTTTCGGCCTCCTATGGGCCTCGTCAGTGAGGTGCAGCCACATTCCTCTAAGCACACTGGGCAAGGAGTCCACGTCCGGTTTCCCCCATCACCCATAGGGAGACTTCCCCAGGGTCATAATAATTTGCATACAAAGAGAGAAGTATATATGTATATACACACATTAACACATAAATATATATGTATATACACACATTAACACATAAATATATATTTATATACACATATAAACACATAAATATATATGTATATACACACATTAACACATAAATATATATGTATATACACACATTAACACATAAATATATATTTATATACACATATAAACACATAAATATATATGTATATACACATATAAACACATAAATATATATGTATATACACACATTAACACATAAATATATATTTATATACACATATAAACACATAAATATATATGTATATACACATATAAACACATAAATATATATGTATATACACACATTAACACATAAATATATATGTATATACACACATTAACACATAAATATATATGTATATACACACATTAACACATAAATATATATTTATATACACATATAAACACATAAATATATATGTATATACACATATAAACAAACACATAAATATATATGTATATACAAACATTAACACATAAATATATATTTATATACACACATTAACACATAAATATATATGTATATACACACATTAACACATAAATATATATGTATATACACACATTAACACATAAATATATATGTATATACACACATTAACACATAAATATATATGTATATACAAACATTAACACATAAATATATATGTATATACACACATTAACACATAAATATATATGTATATACACACATTAACACATAAATATATATGTATATACACATATAAACAAACACATAAATATATATGTATATACAAACATTAACACATAAATATATATGTATATACACACATTAACACATAAATATATATGTATATACACACATTAACACATAAATATATATGTATATACACATATAAACACATAAATATATATGTATATACACACATTAACACATAAATATATATGTATATACACATATAAACACATAAATATATATGTATATACACACATTAACACATAAATATATATGTATATACACACATATAAATTTACAAGGAACACACAGTTCCCATAGACCACAATGTAAAGGCACTTTTCAAAGCCGTTTTCAAACCCCACTCCCACCAACTTTAGTCCCAAAATACTGCCTAGTGTAGTAATAGTAATTAAAAATAGCATTGTAGTAATTTTATTAAAAAATAAAGATGCTGCTATCAGTCAGGTAGATTACAAGTTATGCACGCTATAGGGAATTTAACGAACGCAACAAAAGTTGCGTTATTTAAACCTCTATAGCACAGCCATTAGAAGTTTTGAAACAGCCGGCTTGTGCGTGCAATATGGTGGTTTTAAGCTCCATACCGCACAAAATATAAGCGCTGTTTTGACGTGCTTGTGCACGCTTTCCCCATAGACATCAATGGGGAGAAGGTGTCAGAAAAAAACCTAACACCTTTGATCGTGGAATGAAAAGCTCCATAATACAGCCCCATTGATGTCTATGGGGAAAAAAAAATATGTTTAAACCTAACAGCCTAACGTAAACCCCAAGTCTAAACACCTCTTATCTACCACACCCAACATCGCCGCCACCTACATAATGTTATTAACCCCTAATCTGCCGCTCCCAATATCGCTGCCACCGAAATAAATCTATTGACCCCTAATCTGCCGCTCCCGATATCGCCGCCACTATACTAAAGTTATTAACTCCTATTCCCCTGCACCCCAACATCGCCCACACTATATCTATTAACCCCTATTCCGCTGCTCCCTGGCATCGCTGCAACTAAATAAAGCTATTAACCCCTAAACCTCTGGCCTCCCACATCACTACCACTAAATAAACCTATTAACCCCTAAACCGCCTGCCCCCCACTTCGCAACAACCTAAATTAAACTATATTAACCCCTAAACCTAACCCTAACGTAACCCTAACGTAACCCTAACCCTAACACCACCTAACTTTAAAATAATAAAAATAGAGCTAAATTAGTCACTGTTATTAACTAAATAATACCAATTTAAAACTAAATACATATTTACCTGTGAAATAAAACCTAAGCTAGCTACAATATAACTAATAGTTATATTGTAGCTAGCTTAGTGTGATGAGAGCAGGAATTGATGTCACCAGATTGGGGGCGGGGCTTAGGTCCGTTTGTCTGTGTCACAGTTAGTTAGTGAGATCAATGCTACCAGGTGTATGTTTCCATGTTCTACAATAAAATAGAGTTTTACCATCCTTGCTGTGTCCTGCATGTGTCCTGCATCTCATGACATGGTGTCAGAAGTTCTGGCCTGCGCTTCTGTTCCTGATCGATTGCAATGTCAAAGTTTACCCCACCTGAGCCTTTTGACTTCTCTCAGCCTGCAGCTTGGCCCACATGGCATCAGCGGTTTCAGCGCTTCAGGATTGCTTCTAAGCTGGACAAGGAGAGTGGTGAAGTACAAGTTAATTCTCTTTTATACTCTCTGGGGAAAGATGTGGAGCCAGTGTTCAATGCTTTTACTTTCCAAGAAGGGGAAGAATTTGACTTTGAAATAGTTATGAATAAACTCAGTGCCCACTTTGTGCCCCAAAAAAATGTGATTCATGAGAGGGCTTGTTTTCACAAGCGTGCTCAGCGTGTGGGAGAATCTGTGGAGTCATTTGTGCGCAGCCTGTATGAACTAGCTGAATTCTGTGAGTTTGGTGTTGCTAAAGAGGAGCAAATCAGAGACAGAATAGTCATAGGAATTGCAGATGCTGAAGTCTCACTGAAGCTGCAGTTCGTGTCTGATTTAACATTAGATGGGGCTATTAGGATGGCCCGCCAGAGTGAAATGGTGAAAAATCAAAGTGCTGATCTGAGGTCTGAGAGTATTGTGGATGAAGTGCAGCAGTTCAGGAGAGCTGCCAGTGAAAGGCACAGTGTGAGTGGTAGACCTAGGACAACAGATAGGCCCAGAAGTGGATGGGCGCAGCATGCCCGATGCACACGGTGCAACCGTGCCCATGATCAGAGTGTTATATGCCCCGCTAAAGACAAAAGATGTAGCGGAGGCGGAGCCTAGGCAGGCATAATGGAGGACGCTTAGTTAGTGAGCTCCTGGTGCATCAAGTTAGAATAATGGAGATTTGACATCACAGAGCTATCTAAGTGCCTGGAAAGCTACCCCTACGTGTTCCTGTACTGATCCCTCACATTATCGCTCATCAGATCCTCACTTCACATGCAGGAGAGATAACAACAAGACCGAACGGATCCGGTACAGAGGAGGCCTAAACCACATCCCCACCAAGCGTGTACTGCTACCCAGCAAAAGTGACGACTGGAGCCACCTCACCTAGCACCGGAGGTCAGCGTGAAAGCGCTCCGGTGCTCTGCTAAAAGTAAGGTATAGCGCAACACGGCTCACAATGGGGATTACAGTTAGAAGGGGAAGTCCGCAGATCAGAGCCGCCATGACAGCGTGAGTAACCACGCGGGAGCCCATCTGAGAGGTGCAATACACTCGGACACAAGATATCCACAGCCAGGGGTTAAAAACAACATATACTAATAAACAGAATGACCCAGACACACACTCTTCTTTGGAAGTAAAGATGGAAAGTGCTAGGATTATAAAGGACATTTAAAAAAGAAAGTTGCTGAGGGGCAATATATTATATATAAAAACTGAGGCTTGATTGGAAAGAAAACAGTATCTGAGACTAAGAAGCCAACTAACTTTTAATTGCACATAGGCCACCTCATACCTTATAGAGCTAAAAGGAGGGGAAAGAAGCGTCTTTTAAAGGCATACACTAATATAAAGAAGGACTTTGGTTTGGGCTTACATCTGTGTAAACAAGGTAAACTGCTGAAAAATACAAATATATACCTTAGGCTACGTGACAAAACAGTGGTAGCTTGCCAGATTTTAAAATCCTTCTCTCTCTATATAAGGCAAAAAGGAGTTTGTGAGGTCTACCTAATTGATATACAATATGTCACTTAGAAGAAATAGCAAACCAAGCTGCACATCCAAGCCGGCGACAGCCAGCATCTTCTTTAAATCACAAAAGGGAGACAAGATAGAAGAGAAGGGAGAAGAGGTAGCGGAAGAAGAAATGGAAGATGACATAGATGCTACCCCTACAGATAGCAGCAACATACCCATAACCAAATCCGACTTAAAGAATCTTGTTTCCAAACAGGATATCACCTCAATATTTGATAAAATGTGGGCAAAGATGGATGCTCTGCAGAGCACGGTTACCAACAGTCTCACAGACATTAAACAAGACATCTCCGAATTAGGCACCAGATTAGAAACATTAGAGGAAAAAGAAGAAATTTTGGAGGAAGACATTTCCAACATCAAACAACACCTTAAAGATCATCAACAAGAGCTAGGGGACCTGAATGATAAGATAGAAGACCTAGAGAATAGGAGCCGTAGGTGTAACGTCCGTCTAAAGGGCATTCCTGAATCAATCACACCATCGGCACTAGAAGATTACCTACGCCAACTATTTCAAGCCATTACAGGGTCATCATCAGAGGAAAAATTCCAGCTGGATAGAGCTCATAGAGCTCTCAGAGCTAAACCCAAAGACTCAGAACCCCCGAGAGATGTAATTGTAAAACTTTTTAGATTCCAGGAAAAAGAAGAGATTATGTCGGCGGCGAGGAAGAACCCCACTTTCAAGTTCAAAGGCACGATTATACAATTCTTTCAAGACCTCAGTATTAAAACTTTACAGAAAAGGTATACCCTTCGCCCGCTGACGCAACTTTTGAGGAAAAATCAAATCACTTATAGATGGGGCTTCCCCTTTGCCCTACATGTACTACATGAAGGCAGCACTTTCACCATCAAAGACCCTCAAGATATACAAGAACTTTGCCATCTAATAAAACTAGACTGTCCGGTTCTACCTGAGAATTCACAAGACACCAACAGAGCGAGGCCACTTATCTCAAGGGGAACTATTCAAAATGGTCGATGGACAAAAATTTCCAAGAGGAAGCAAAAAACATGAACATTTTACAGGCCTTGGATGGCTGGCGACTGCTTTCTTACAAAGTCTAAAGTCCTGCCTTCTCAGGGAGGTGAAAATAATTCCCAACTCACTGGATGCAGTGTGGACTATTATAGCTGATCCTCTGAGATTCGCTTAATGGACTATGGTGCTGGAAGTTTATAGGTGGTTTTAATACTCTTACAGACTGTGGACCCATTTGATGATCAGAACATATATAGTCTGTATAAGGATACTCTGGTTTGGTTTGATATGTATGTTAGCAAAGTAGAACCAAGATTATAATAGAATAATTAGTTCAGTACACTAGTCAAGTGTTGAGGTTCGTTGGAGTTAGGGTCTATCTAATAGACTTGACAAGACTTTAATTATGTCATGCTCCATATGATGTAATATGCTTCTTATATGCACAGTTAGTTAGAAAATAGGTTTATAGTATATTTTCAGGAAGTACTTCTTTTTATTGTACTTGATCCCTTTTTTTTTTGAAAAAAAAAGTTTATTATGTTTAAATTTTTCATATGTTTTCATGTTTCCAAGTTGTGTTCCGTCGAGCAGTGGTCCAGAAAGTTTCTACATGCTGGAGGTGGCCCGGAGGGGGCAAAAGTCACCCAAGCTTTAAAGAAAAAGGCATCCCTAAGCAGGTATGAGAGGGGGGGAGAAGAGGGAAGGTATGGGTTCTAGAATACAAATCATCTCACACAATGTCAGGGGTCTGAACACCAATGTAAAAAGGAAAACGGCACTCACCCAGTATACAAACATGAAAGCTAAAATAATATTTTTACAGGAGACACATTTCACACACAATCATTACCCTAAATACTGGGACAAACATTTTAAACAACACTACCATGCCACTTCAGATAAAAAAAAAAGAGGTGTTTCAATACTCATACACGATTCGATCCAATTCAATAAGGAAGAAGTGATTAGGGACACAGAAGGGAGATATCTCATCTTGAGAGGCAATATCCAGGGTACCCAGCTGACGCTTTGCAACATCTATGCACCGAATGAACAGCAGCATGACTTTTTTAAAAAGCTATCACATTTGCTAACTCAATGGTCTCAATCGCTATTGATAATAGCAGGAGACTTCAATGTAAATTTAAAAATACTTAAAGATACAAATAACACTAGTCTCTCAAATAAACAAAAACGACTTAACTCTATCACTAAATTAATTAGGGAAGAATTAGAGGCACACAACACATTAGACACTTGGACGACTCTATATGGCCAAACAAATGATCACACCTACTATTCACCCGCTCATAAAATATATACTAAATTGGACTATATATATATATAAGCCAGACTCTACTTCCTAACCTAATATCCTCATCAATACATGCGTCAGTTTGGTCTGATCACTCAATAATACAGATCCAACTGAAAGGTTTTTCAGACGCAAACAGGCAAAAATCATGGACATATGACCCCTCGCTATTGAAACACCCAGATATCCAAACCAAAATCTTAAACAGCCTTAGAGAATATTGGAGGTTAAACGTTGACCCGAACATTAGACCAGTTACTGTTTGGGCAGCCCACAAGCCATATATTAGGGGATTAATTATTAAAGAGAAAGCTTTATATATGAGAAGAATTAGGTCAACGATAGATTCTTTACAACACGAAATAGAATCATTAGAAAAAGCACACCAAACATCCTTATCTCAAATAGATTTCATCAAGTTAACCGCTAAAAGAAAAGAACTAGCTAAAATACTAACTGAAAATTCCCTAAGAGCCATAAGCAAATTAAAATCATATTATTTTTTATATGCAAATAAACCCGATAGGTTCCTGGCCAATAAACTAAGAGAAAAAACAAAATCCTTCACTATAACTCACCTGCAGAAGTCAGATGGCACATTAACATCAAACCCGAAAGATATTGTAGAGGAATTTGCTAAATACTATGAAGCCCTATATGATGGGAAAAAGGTAGATCAACCCTCACTGACCGTAAATATGAGAGAGGAAATTTTCAAGAAAGCAGACCTGCCTAAATTAAACACAGATGAAGCAAAAGCATTAGAGGCCGAGATAACAATACAGGAAATAGCGACAGTAATTAAAGACATCAAACGGGGTAAGGCAGCAGGCCCAGACGGGTTTTCAGGGGACTACTATAAATTATACAACACTGATTTAATCACTCACTTACACAAATTTTGTAACAATATTATGTCGGGGTCTCCAGTCCCATCAGAGCTTCTCCAAGCCAAAATTGTAGTTATACCTAAACCAGGGAAAAACCCCACACTGACACAAAATTATAGGCCGATATCGTTAATCAACCAGGACATAAAGATCCTTACAAAAATCCTGGCGAATAGGCTTAAAGAGTGCTTACCCACATTGATTCACCCTGACCAGGTGGGCTTTATTAAAGATCGAGAGGCACCCGATAATATTAGACGCACTATAGCATTAGTGGAATATTTAAAAAAGACAGGAACGCCTTCTCTGCTCCTTTCTTTGGATGCAGAGAAGGCGTTTGATAGGGTGGATTGGGGCTATATGTTAGCAGTCCTTGAACATATGGGTTTTGGTAATAAGTACTTAGAAACAATAAGAAGCATATACTCAAGCCCAACAGCAACAATTAGGGTAGCAGGCTACCAATCGAGACCCATACATATCCTCAACGGCACACGTCAAGGGTGTCCACTCTCGCCACTTTTATTCGCCTTATGCGTGGAACCTCTGGCAGCCTGTATTCGGAACTCCAACGACATTCAGGGGGTTAAATTAACCAAGGGAGAATACAAAGCAACACTATTTGCTGACGACATCCTGCTCTCAATTTCCAAACCCCTGCTATCCCTGCCAGCCCTTTATAGCCTATTAGATGAATTTTCGAGGGTCTCGGGCTTTAAAATCAACTCTGAGAAATGTGAGGCACTACCCATACTTATCCCAAAACATACTCAAAAATTAATAGAAGCAAACTGGGACTTTAAATGGGCAAAGGGGTACATCAAATACTTAGGAATAAATATCACAGACACAGTAGAAACATTATATAAGGCCAATTACACTCCATTATTCAAAAGTATACGGAAAGACGTATCCAAATGGAAAAAAGGCAACTTTTCTTGGCTGGGTAGACTCTCGGCTATAAAGATGAACATCCTACCAAGGTTGCTTTATCTATTTAGGGCTTTGCCAATCAAAATCCCCTTGAAAGAACTGGATACATTACAGTCCGAACTTATTAAATTTCTTAGAGGAAATAAAAAAGCCAGAATAGCTGCGAACATTCTTAAACAACACAAACACTTAGGTGGAATGGGGGTCCCAGACCTCCGTGACTACTACCATGCAGCCAGACTGGCGCAATGTGTACTACTAAGTAAAGATTGTCAAGGATTGACATGGCCTAGAGTTGAATCCGACATTGGGGGACTGACAGACCCAAGGGAACTACTATGGTGTCCAGGGGTCACAAGCACCCAACGATTAGCTTCCCTGACAACTACAGAAGACTCTAAATCACTATGGAACTCACTAACTAAGACATTAGAACTTATTTCACCACAGACTACCACTAAGCCATTGGGGTCGTTACTCCCGACTGATTTCCAAAAACAAATAAGCAAATGGGAAAACAAGGGTCTATACAGGGTGGCTGATTTCTTGGAGGGGGGAAAAATTCTAACTTTCAACCAATTGAGGGATAAGATCCACCCAAACACACTACATTGGTTCATGTACCTCCAGCTCTCGCATGCCATAAATAAATACAGACAGGGATCCACTGAGACAAAGAGCACTACTTTAGAACAACTCATTTTATACCCAGGTAGGCAAAAAAAAACGATTACGCATCTATACCTGGCCATTCAAAATGCGAAAGACACCAAAAACCGAGGCTTCACACTAGCTGGGAACACGATTTAAACACCTCATATAACATAGATGAATGGAGACAGATTTTCTCCGATGTAAGTAGAAGTTTGATGGGAGCAGATTTAATAGAAAACTCAATTAAGACAGCCTATAGGTGGTATCTGACCCCACTAAAGACTTCGCACTATACTCCTGAAAGAGATAGATTATGCTACAGAGGGTGTAAGGAGGTGGGTTCTTATATCCATATGTGGTGGGAATGCCCAGTAATAAAACCAATTTGGAATAATTTGCAACGGTTGATTAGGAGAATACTGGATGATACATTCACACTCTCAATCTCAAAGGCTTTACTACACACTCACCTAGATTCTCTTAATTCAGCTGCTAATAAATGGATTAACATAGTATGCACGGCTACTAGAATGTGTATAGCCAGGAAGTGGAAGGTGGGAGCCCCGGAGTGGATAGAGGTGCTTAATAAAATTGATGATATCTATAATATGTCGGAATCAGCAGCATGGATGCAGGGCACAATGGAAAATTTCCACAATATCTGGATCCATTGGACCCTGAATAAATATTTAAGTACAGAATAGACGAGAGCTGAGGAGGTTGGGGGGTTGGAGTCACTCTTTGAGGCCACATCTAGTAGAACAAAAATAAAGCTTAATCTGATGGACACTGCTGGACGGGAAAAAGTTAGGTTATTGTTTAGTTTTGTATTTAGAATTAGTTTAATTGGTTTTTATGTTCTTTATGTTTCTTTTTTATTTTTACTCTTTTGTTGTATAAAAAAAAAAAAACTAAAGAAAGATTATGGTAAGACAGTGTATACTGTGTATGATATTAATACGCACACTCTATTACTATTAAGAATGATTTATGCACAAAGTGCACTATTATGTTATGTATGCTGCAAAACAATAATAAAAAATATTTCAACCTAAAGACAAAAGATGTAGAAAATGTAACAGGATGGGCCATTTTGAAGTCGTGTGTAAGACTGAATATATTAAGGAGATGCAGGTGGATAGCGACCAGGAGGGTCAAGAAGTGTCCTTTGTGGGGTCTCTTGTTGAACGGCCAGGTTCAGAAGATGATTGGAGGGTTACCCTTACTGTAATGGGAGCCAAAGTTGCCTTTAAGATTGACAGAGGAGCAGACATCACTGTAATGTCTCTTGCAGCGTTCATAAAACAGCCCCAGCTGGCAAAAGTTACAACAAAAGTCCATAGTTCTGGTGGACGTATTGATTGTGCAGGGAAATTTCTTGCCAGTTGCGAGTACAAGCAAAGGAAATTCACCATGTGGGTGCATGTGATTAGAGATCAGTGTGTTAACAACTTATTAAGCAGAAAAGCAGCCTGTGGTTTGGGCCTAGTGGCCAGAGTGAATGAGATCACAGAAGATATGTTTGGCGAATTGGGCCTACTGAATTGCAACCCAGTCTGTATATCACTTAAAGGTGACGCAGTCCCATACAGCATTACCACTCCCCATAGAATTCCGTTCCCGCTCATGCCTCAAGTGGAGAAGGAGCTTCTGCGTATGAAGAATATGGGGGTTATTGAAGAGGTTGTTGAAGCAACTGACTGGTGTGCCCCCATTGTGCCCGTTGCGAAGAAGAATGGGAAGGTACGCATCTGCATAGACTTGAAAAGGCTGAATGAGGCGGTGAAGAGAGAGAGATATGTGCTGCCAACACTTGAAGACATAGCTCCGAAATTGGCGGGGGCGAAGTTCTTCTCTACATTGGATGCTTTTAGCGGTTTCTGGCAGATACCTCTAGATCCAGGTGCTGCAAACTGACTACCTTCATTACACCAGTAGGTCGATTTTGTTTTTGCAGACTCCCCTTCGGGATATCCTCTGCTCCTGAAATCTTCCAAAGAGAAATGAGTTCTCTCCTAAGAGACCACGTGGGCACAGCAGTCGTCATGGATGACATCTTAGTGAATGGGTCTATGTTGGAGGAACATGATCAGCGATTGAGCTGTGTGCTGCAGACTATCAGAGAGTCCGGGCTGAAGCTAAACAAAGAGAAATGCCATTTTGGGAAAGCTGAGTTATGTTACTTTGGGCATATCATCAATGGGGATGGCATCAAGCCAGGCCCGAGAAAATTTGTGCTATTGAACAGATGAAAAATCCTTCTGATGTACATGAGCTGCGACAAATATTGGGCCTTGTAAATTATGTGGGCAGGTTCCTTCCAGATTTATCCACAATACTACACCCTATCACAGAGTTGCTAAAGAAAGATGTTGCCTTGGTCTGGGGACCTTCACAGGAAGAATCTTTTTCACTGGGGGGGCATCGCCGCCACCAACATTATACTTATTAACCCCTAATCTGTTGCCCCCAACGTCGCCGCCACTATACTAAATGTATTAACCCCTAAACCTAAGTCTAACCCTAACCCTAACACCCCCTAACTTAAATATAATTACAATACCTGTAAAATAAACCCTAAGCTAGCTACAATATAACTAATAGTTACATTGTAGCTATCTTAGGGTTTATGTTTATTATACAGGCAAGTTTGTATTTATTTTAACTAAGTAGAATAGGTACTAAATAGTTATTAACTATTTATTAACTACCTAGCTAAAATAAATACAAAAGTACCTGTAAAATAAAACCTAACCTAAGTTACACTAACACCTAACACTACACTACAATTAAATAAATGGCCTAAATTAAATACAATTAAATAAATTAAATACAATTAGCTAAAGTACAAAAAAACAAAACACTAAATTACAGAAAATAAACAAATTACAAGATATTTAAACTTATTACACCTAATCTAATAGCCCTATCAAAATAAAAAAGCCCCCCCAAAATAATAACAAAAAACCCTAGCCTAAACTTAACTATCAATAGCTCTTAAAAGGGCCTTTTGCGGGGCATTGCCCCAAAGTAATCAGCTCTTTTACCTGTAAAAAAAAATACAAACAACCCCCCAACAGTAAAACCCACCACCCACACAACCAACCCCCCAAATAAAATACTAACTAAAAGAACCTAAGCTCCCCATTGCCCTGAAAAGGGCATTTGGATGGGCATTGCCCTTAAAAGGGCATTTAGCTCTATTGCAGCCCAAAGCCCTAACCTAAAAAATAAACCCACCCAATACACCCTTAAAGAAACCTAACACTAACCCCCTGAAGATCGACTTAATGTTCTGAAGACCTGACATCCATCCTCAAGGAAGCGGCAGAAGTCTTCATCCAACCGGGCCGAAGTCCTCAACAAAGCTGGGAGAAGTCTTCATCCAAGCCGGGCGAAGTAGTCCTCCAGACGGGCAGAAGTCTTTATCCAGACGGCATCTTCTATCTTCATCCATCCGACGCGGAGCGGGTCCATCTTTAAGACATCCGACGCGGAGCATCCTCTTCATCCGGAGTCTTCTTACTGAATGACGGTTTCTTTAAATGACGTCATCCAAGAATTCTATCAGCCAATCGGAATTCCAATCAGCCAATAGCATTGAGCTTGCATTATATTGGCTGTTCCAATCAGGTTTTTTTAAGGGTGTATTGGGTGGGTTTATTTTTTAGGTTAGGGCTTTGGGCTGCAATAGATCTAAATGCCCTTTTAAGGGCAATGCCCATCCAAATTCCCTTTTCAGGGCAATGGGGAGCTTAGGTTTTTTTAGTTAGTATTTTATTTGGGGGGTTGGTTGTATGGGTGATGGGTTTTACTGTTGGGGGGTTGTTTGTATTTTGTTTTTACATGTAAAAGAGATGTTTACTTTGGGGCAATGCCCTGCAAAAGGCCCTTTTAAGGGCTATTGATAGTTTAGTTTAGGCTAGGGTTTTTTTTATTTTGGGGGGATTTTTTTATTTTGATAGGGCTATTAGATTAGATGTAATTAGTTTAAAGATCTGTAATTTGTTTTTTATTTTCTGTAATTTAGTGGGGTTTTTTTGTAATTTAGCTAATTTATTTAATTGTAGTGTAGTGTTAGGTGTTATTGTAACTTAGGTTAGGTTTTATTTTACAGGTCAATTTGTATTTATTTTAGCTAGGTAGTTATTAAATAGTTAATAACTATTTAATAACTATTCTACCTAGTTAAAATAAATACAACCTTGCCTGTAAAATAAAAATAAACCCTAAGCTAGTTACAATGTAGCTATTAGTTATATTGTAGCTAGCTTAGGGTTTATTTTATAGGTAAGTATTTAGTTTTAAATAGGAATAATGTAGTTAATGATAGTAATTTTATTTAGATTTATTTAAATTATATTTAAGTTAGGGGGTGTTAGGGTTCGGGTTAGACTTAGGTTTAGGGGTTAATAAATTTAATATAGTGGCGGCGATGTTAGGGGCAGCAGATTAGGGGTTAATAAGTATAATGTAGGTGGCGGCGATGTTAGGGGCGGCAGATTAGGGGTTAATAATATTTAACTAGTGTTTGCGAGGCGGGAGTGCTGCGGTTTAGGGGTTAATATGTTTATTATAGTTGCGGCGATGTCCGGAGCGGTAAATTAGGGGTTAAAAATGTTATTATAGTGTTTGCGATGCGGTAGTCAGTATTTTTACATAATTGTAGTATTTGGCTCCAAAGCCATCGTGGCCTGGGTTCTTACCTGCAGGCAGGTTGTGTATTGCCTTTGAAATTTCTTTACCTTCTATGGGGGAGTCTAGTTTAAGAGATTGCTCTTCCGATATTTTGGGCATGTTTACTTTATCTAAGTATTGTGTAATGTGTTTTAATTTGATATCATGTTCATGTTGCTTGGAAGTTTCTCCTGACAAATTATACAGTGATGCATAGTATATTTTGAATGTGTTTCCTATGGAGACACTATCACTTTTAATTTGACCTGTTTTGTTTTTAATTGAGTGAATATGTTGTTTGAGCTGTTTACGCCGTATTGTTCTTGCTAGGAGTCTGCCCGATTTATTCCCTTGCTCGTAGTAATGTTGGCGGAGAATAAATGCTTGTTTCTGTTGGCTGTGCTGTAAGTATTTATTTAACTCTACTCTGACCTCAGTGAGTTTCTTTAATACCAAGCTATTTTCGGGTGAGCGTTTGTGGGTATGTTCTAGTGTTTGCAGTTCTTTAAGCAAGGATTCATATTTTACTCTGTGTTGTTTACTGAGAATGGCCTTATGTTTTAGGTATTCACCCCTGATCCCGCATTTGTGCACCTCCCAGATGTTAGTGTATTTCGCCTCAGTGTTTTCATTAATCTGAAAGTATTCTGTCAGTGTTTTCTCTATTTATGTCCCGACAATTGGGTGGTCTATAAGTGAATCATCCAACCTCCACTGGAATGGGGAGACTGGTTTATCAGGCCAGTTGATCATGCAAGATACTGGAGCATGGTCCGACCAGGTGATGGGGTGTATATATATGTTTTTTACTAGGGCAAGGCACAATGCGTCTGTCAGTATATAGTCAATGCATGAATACGTATTGTGTGGGTGTGAGTAAAAAGTATAATCTGCTCTGTCCGGGTGCAATATACACCATACATCCAGTAAAGTCAATTCACGGAGCTGAGAATTGATGCTTTTAATGTCTCTTTTGGGTATAGAGGAAGATCCTCCATAGGTGTCTATTTTAGGGTCAAGTGGTACATTCAGGTCCCCCCCAAGAGTAGCAAGCCCTTCCTGTAGTCAATTATTTTATTCGTCAGTTGGCGCATAAACGTTTTTTTGTGCCAGTTTAGTGAAATATGTGTTTACTATAGTTATAGGTCAACCATACAATAGGCCACTCAGAATAAGTAATCTACCCTCTGTGTCTCTTTCCATGTTAAGCAACTGAAAGGGGACATCTTGTCTTATGAGTACACAGACCCCATTTTTTTTGGTGGCATCTGAAGAGAAGTAAGCTGTAGGGTATTTATGATATAATCACTTAGGTTCTTTGCCCTTCTTAAAGTGCGTTTCCTGCAAGAGGACTATTGCACTCTTCTGTTTGTATAAGTCAGACAAGATGATATTTCTTTTTTGTGGAACATTGAAGCCCTTCACATTCGCTGTGGTAAAAGTAATAGAGTGTGCCTTGGTGTGTTGAGACATGCTGGTCAATACAAAGTATAAGGCCAGAAAAATAACGGGTAGCTTCATAGCGTAATGCCTAATGATCATGTTAAGCACCAATATATCGAGCAGAAAAGAGGTGAGGAGAGTGAGGAGGAAAAGATAAGTTGGTATTTGGTGGTAGAGAAAGCATGTGGGGTGTCTTATTCTAGGACTGGTCACTAGTTACAAAAGAAAAAAGGTACAATCATGTAAAAATAGGAAATAAGGTGTATATCTCTTTATAACAATCAACAGGGTATCCTAACCGGGACCCCCTATCTTATCGCTATAACCTCTAAATTTCCAGGAATGTACTGGTATTAATCTCTGTGGTGATATGTGATGAGGGTACATGAATTTGTGGGGAATGAGATCCTATGTTGCATTTTTAGATGATGATATCATATAAAGTAAGAACTGTACAAAGGTGGCCAGTGTTTAAGTAACAGGTTTGAATTAGCAACGGGACATAATGTCTTATCTTGGGGTGATATATGCGGGTTATGTGAACTATACAGTATCCAGCAGGGAAGTGTTATCTATTTTCTTTTTCTATTCTGTATAATTCTTCCCCCGTCTTTTATGTGCGCCTTAATCTGTCGTCTGAGCCGACACCATATCTAAACGGTGCCAAGAGTGATAATGTTGGGCTTGAGACTGACAACAGTGACTTAAATGTAAACCTTGATCTATAGTGGGGATTAAATATGTGTAAGTCAGCTAGTCCACTAGTAGTAATTTAGGTCTGACAATGAAAAATTTAACTAAGACGTTCCCTGCTAAAACAGTAAAAACTGAGAAAACATAACCTATATAGATATAGTCCCAGGAATACATCCTGGAGGCAATCAAAATCAGAAACATTTTTGATTTACATTAACGTATGTCCAACAGGTAATACTTATGTTTTAAACAGTTCACATTTTACTTATCTATCTTCCATCAGCTCTTATTCAAGTGGGGCTGCTGACCAGAGACTGCTGGACGGTTGTTCTTCAGCTGCGTGTTTAAGTGCTTTGTCATTAGCCATTGCGTTATTGTTGGTATTGTCCTGGCAGTTTGGTTCTCGTTGCATTGGTTTGTTAACCTGATGGTCTTTAGGCGAGATACCCAGAACTTTGTAAAAGCCCTGCAGGTCTTCTTCGGATCTGTAAACTTCTGTCATTCCATTGTTATTGGCAATTATACTTATGGGGAAGCCCCATCGATAAGGGATTTTGTAACTTCTGAGGTTCTCTGTGATATGCTTAATTTCTCTGTGTTTTTGCAGTGTAGTAGGTGAAATGTCTGCAAAAATCTGAATGGCAAACCCTGCGTGTGTAATGGAAGCCTTCATCCTTGCCCCCTTTGCAATTTCTTCTTTATCCAAATAGCTTAAAAAACGCACAATGACATCTCTTGGTGGTTTAGGCCGCAGCGCTCTGTGTGCCCTTTCAATATGAATGTCTGGGGATGATGGTGTGCCTTTAATAACTTTAAAAAGATCCTGTAGATTGCTATTCAGTGATGCAGGAGAGATTGTTTCTGGAATACCTCTAATACGAAGATTGTTTCTCCTATTACGGTTGTCTAGATCCTCAATTTTGTCAAGTAGGAACGCAATAGCTTCATTTTGCTGGGAGATGGTATGTGTATTACTTTGCACTTCAGAGTGCATTGCAGCATGTGCCCCCTCCAAACCTTCCACTCTATTGTTGACCTGAGATATATCCTTTTTAAGCTCACTGAACAGAACCCTCACCTCTGTCATCACCTCCTTAATGTCCTCTTTCGAGGAAAGTGTCCTTAAATCTTCTCTAGTGCTGCTAGAGGAGCTGGATTGGCCTGCATCTTTGTCTTTCTCCTGCTCTTGCCTTATATCACTTTGTAATTTCTGGTCACTGTGTTGCTCAATAGGTGCAGTGGGGGTCTGGGCCTTCATAAAATGGTTCATGGTTATCATCTGGGCTTGCTTATCACCCTTCTGTGCTCGCTTACAGGGCATCCCACTAACCGATGTGTGTTTGTATTTTTGTGGCTGTTTTCTTACAGGCAATATCCCACTGGCTAGTGAAAATGTGTTGTTGATATTTGGGCCTTGCTGGTTATACTATGTCATTCCCAGCTATTGTTATCAGATTAGGCTATCCGGTGTTTTGGGCCTGTTCGTCAGTGGCTTACCAAAGGGGGCCTGTGACTTTTCTCACCCGCCGCTCTCTCCTGTCGCTGCGTCCTGGATAACATACTCAGCCAGCTGGCGCAGCTCCTCTCTGCGACTGGATCCAACGCTATTGGACTGTAGTATAGTAGCCATGGGTCCCAGTCTTCTCCTGAATCCTTCCGCGCAGCTCTGTGAGCTGGACTGATCTATCCCACTGTGTCAGGTACGCATGGGGCAAAAGTTGTTTATAGTCTGTATACCCTAGATGTCTCTTTTAGCTGTTGTTGGTTTGATCAAAGTGTATTCCGACTTTTATGTAGCCTCGGGTATCAGCAGTGCCTCGCCACGTGGTCTCGCTTCATCGGGTTGCTTGAGTTTCTGTAGCTATCTTTTTTCGGGTCTGTTTGCTCCGGTAGAGAGATGGACTTTTGGTGTCATCCGCTCCTAAGAGGTGTCAAAATGTTTGCCCCATTGTCTGTTAAGTATTAGAACCGGTTATTGGCCATTTTGTTGTCTTTGCAACAGATAGGTCTTCAGAGCCGTGTTAGTGTGCGGCCATACTCCTGGGCTGCTAGGCTCCGCCCCCAGTCTTTTTTATTTTTTCTAATTAGATACTTTGTAATTTTTTTTAGTTTATTTAGTTTATTTAATTGGTAGTTAGTTTAATTTTAGTTTAATAGTTATATTAGTTTAATTGTTAGTTTAAACAAAGTTTTTTTAATTTGACAGGTAAGTTTTAATTTAAGATAGGAAAATTGTAATTTTAATATAAAACTAGGGGGGTGTTAGGTTTAGGGATTACTAGTTTAAATTAGTTTATTTCAATGTGGTGGGCTTTTGGTTTAGGGGTTAATATGTTTATTTAGTATATTTCGTTGTGGGGGGGGCTTGCGGTTTAGGGGTTAATAGGTTTATTATAGTGGCGGCGGAATTAGGGGTTAATAACTTTAGTTAGGGGGCGATGTGAGCGGAAGGCAGATTAGGGGTTAATAATATTTAAATAGTGTCTGCGATGCGGGAGGGCAGCGGATTAGGGGTTAATAACTTTATTATAGTGGTGACAATGTCGGGGAGCGGCGGAATAGGGGTTAATAAATGTTATTAGTGGTGGCGATGTCGGGAGTGGCAGATTAGGGATTAGTAACTTTAATATAGTATTTGTGATGTGGGAGGGCCTCGGTTTAGGGGTTCATAGGTAGTTTATGGGTGTTAGTGTACTTTGTGATAGTTTACCGCAAAACTTGTAATGGCTGCACTATAGAAGTCCCATGAAAAAAACGTAATTTTTACGTGTGCAGGACTGACGTTGTGTTACAGGCTGAAAGGCTTGCGGTACAGCTAAACAGACAGGACTTGTAATGGCTGCAGTGCTGTTTTAACACTGAAAACATAATTTATGCTTACCTGATAAATTTATTTCTCTTGTAGTGTATCCAGTCCACGGATCATCCATTACTTATGGAATATATTCTCCTTCCCAACAGGAAGCTGCAAGAGTCCACCCACAGCAAAGCTGCTATATAGCTCCTCCCCTAACTGCCATATTCAGTCATTCGACCGAAAACATGCAGAGAAAGGAAAAACCATAGGGTGCAGTGGTGACTGTAGTTCAAATGAAAAAATTACCTGCCTTAAAGTGACAGGGCGGGCCGTGGACTGGATACACTACAAGAGAAATAAATTTATCAGGTAAGCATAAATTATGTTTTCTCTTGTTAAGTGTATCCAGTCCACGGATCATCCATTACTTATGGAATACCAATACCAAAGCTAAAGTACACGGATGATGGGAGGGACAAGGCAGGTACTTAAACGGAAGTTACCACTGCCTGTAAAAAACCCTTTCTCCCAAAAATAGCCTCCGAAGAAGCAAGGTATCAAATTTGTTAAATTTGAAAAGTATGAAGCGCAGACCAAGACTCCGTCTTGTAAATCTGTTCAACAGAAGCCACATTTAAAAAAGGCCCAAGTGAAAACCACAGCTCTAGTAGAATGAGCTGTAATCCCTTCAGGAGGCTGCTGTCCAGCAGTCTCATAAGCTAAATGAATTATGCTTTTTAACCAAAAAGACAGAGAGGCTGCTGAAGTCTTTTGACCTCTCCTCTGTCCAGAATAGACAACAAACAAGGTGAACGTTTGATGAAAACTGTAGTAGCTTGTAAGTAAAACTTTAAAGCACAAACCACGTCCAATATTGTGTAATAGACGTTCCTTCTTTGAGGAAGGATTAGGATACAAGCATGGAACAACTATCTCTTGAGTGATGTACTTGTTAGATACCACCTTAGGAAAAAACCCAGGTTGGTACGCAGGACTACCTTATCCGTACGAAGGACCAGATAAGGAGAATCACATTGTAACACAGATAACTTGGAGACTCTACGAGTCGAGGAATTAGCTACCCAAAAGGAACTTTCCAAGATAAAGATTGATATCTATGGAACAAAAAAGGTTCAAACGGAACTTCTTGAAGAACCTTAAGAATCAGGTTTAAGCTCCATGGCGGAGCAACAGTTTTAAACACAGGCTTGGATCTAACCAAAGCCTGACCAAATGCCTGAACGTCTAGAATACCTGCCAGACGCTTGTGCAAAAAAAATAGACAGAGTAAAAATCTGTCCCCTTTTAAGGAATTAGCTGACAACCCTTTTCTCAAAAACATCTTGGAGAAAAGATAATATCCTGGGAATCCAGACTTTACTCCATGAGTAACCCTTGGATTCATAACAATCAGATATTTACACCATATCTATGTTCAATTTTCCTAGAGACAGGCTTTCATGTCTGTATTAAGGTATCAATGACTGACTCGGAGAAGCCATGCTTTGATAACATCAAGCGTTCAGTCTCCAGGCAGTCCATCTCAGATTGATTCTATTTAGATGGTTGAAAGGACCCTGAGGTAGAGGGACCTGTCTCAGAAGCAGAGACCGTGATGGAAAGAATGACATGTCCACCAGATCTGCATACCAGGTCCTGCGTGGCTACGCAGGCGCTGTCAAAAACACCAAAGCCCTCTCCTGCTTGGTCTTGACCTCCGGAGGAAATCCCACTCCCCCGGAAGAAAAGTCTGACGACTTAGAAAATCCACCTCCCAGTTCTCAACACCTGGGATATGGATAGCTGATAGACAAGAGTGAGTCTCTGTCCAGTGAATTATTGTAAGACTTCTAACATCGCTAGGGAACTTCTGTTCCCCCTTGATGGCTGATGTAAGCCACAGTCGTGTATATTGTCCGACTGAGTATGATGTACCTCAGAGTTGCTAACTGAGGCCAAGTCTGAAGAGCATGGAATATCACTCCCAGTTCCAGAATATTTATTAGAAGGAGGGTCTCCTCCTAAGTCCACTATCCCTGAGCCTTCAGGGAGTTCCAGACTGCATCCCAACCTAAAAGGCTGGCATCTATTGTAACAATTGTCCCATCTGACCTGCGGAAGGTCATACCCTTGGACAGATGGACCCGACATAGTCACCAGAGAAGAGAATCTCTGGTCTCTTGGTCCAGGTTTAACAGGGGGACAAATCTGTGTAATCCCCGTTCCTCTGACTGAGCATGCATAGTTGCAGCGGTCTGAAATGTAGACGTGCAAACGGTACTATGTCCCTTGCCGCTACCATTAAGCCGATTTCATTCATGTACTGAGACACCGAAGGGCGCGGATGGGATGAAAAAACACGGCAGAAATTTAGAAACTTTGACAACCTGGACTCCGTCAGGTAAATTTTCATTTCTACAGAATCTATCAGAGTCCCTAGGAGGGAAACCCTTGAGATTGGGGATAGAGAACTCTTTCCTTGTTCACTTTCCACCCATGTGATCTCAGAAATGCCAGTACTACGTCCGTATGAGACTGGGCAATTTGGATGTTTGACGCCTGTATCAGGATGTCGTCTAAATAAGGGGCCACTTCTATGCCCCGCGGTCTAAGGACCGCCAAAGCGACCCCAGAACCTCCATAAAGATTCTTGGGGCTGTAGATATCCCAAAGGAAAGAGCTACAAACTGGTAATGCCTGTCTAGAAAGGCAAACCTGAAAAACGATGGTGATCTTTATTCATCACAATGTGAGGATAAGCATCCTTCAAATCCATTGTAGTCCTCTATTGACTCTCCTGGATCATAGTTAAGATGGTACGAATAGTTTCCATCTTAAATGACGGAATTCTGAGGAATTTGTTTAAGATCTTTAGATCCAAAATAGGTCTGAAGGTTCCCTCTCCTTGGGAACCACAAACAGATTTGAGTAAAAACTCTGTCCCTGTTCCTCTCTTGGAACTGGATGGATCTCGTACACAATGTAAGAATGCCTCCTTCTTTATCTGGTTTGCAGATAATTGTGAAAGGCGAAATCTCCCCTTTTTTTGGGGGGGAATCTTTGAAATCCAGAAGATATCTCTGGGATATAAATTCCAATGCCTAGGGATCCTGGGCATCTCTTGCCCACGCCTGGGCAAAGAATGAAAGTCTGCCCCCTATAGGATCCGTTACCGGATAGGGGTCCGTTCCTTCATGCTGCCTTAGAGGCAGCAGCAGGCTCCTTGGCCTGCTTATCTTTGTTCCAGGTCCGATTGTCTCCAGACCGCCTTGGACTGAGCAAAAATTCCCTCTTGTTTTGCCTTAGAGGAAGAGGATGCCACACCTGCCCTGAAGTTTTTAAAAGGTACGAAAATTAGACTTTTTTTTTTTTTTTGCCCTTGATTTAGACCTATCCTGAGGAAGGGCATGACCTTTTCCTCCAGTGATATAAGCAATAATCTCCTTCAAACCAGGCCCGAATAGGGTCTGCCCCTTGAAGGGAAGTTAAGTAGCTTATTTATTAAAGTCACGACAGCTGACCATGATATAAGCCATAGCGCTCTGCGCGCCAGTATAGTAAAAAACAGAATTCTTAGCCGTTAGTCTAGTCAAATGAACAAGGCATCAGAAAACAAAGGAATTGGCTAGCATAAGCTTGTCAAATATATTCATCCAATGGAGTCGCTTAACTGTAAAGCCTCATCAAGAGACTCAACCCAGAACGCCGCAGCAGCAGTGACAGAAGCAATGTATGCAAGGGGCTGCAGGATAAAACCCTGTTGAATAAACATTTTTTATCCATTGGATCTAAAAAGCACAACTGTCCTCGTCAGAGGTAGTGGTACGCTTAGCTAGAGTAGAAACTCTTCTCTCCACCTTAGGAACTGTCTGCCAGAAGTCCCGTGTGGTGGTAACTATTAGAAAACATTCTTCTAAAAAATAGGAGGGGAAGAGAACGGCACACCTGGTCTATCCCATTCCTTATTAAAAATTTTTTAGTAAACCTCTTTAGGTATTGGAAAAACATCAGTACACACCGGCACTGCATATTATTTATCCAGTCTACACAATTTCTCTGGCCCTGCGATTGTACACATTCATTCAGAGCAGCCAAAGCCTCCCTGAGCAACAAGTGGAGGTTCTCAAGCATAAATTTTAAATGTAGAAATATCAGAATCAGGTTAAATCATCTTCCCTGAGTCAAAAAAAAAAAAATCACCCACAGACTAAGCATATTGTGAGGTAGTATCATACATGGTTCTTAAAGCGTCTGTATGCTCTGTATCTACCCCCAGAGCTAACTGCTTTCCTTTAATTTCAGGTAGTCTGACTAATACTGCTGCCAGAATATTATTCACCACCTTTGCCATGTCTTGTAAAATAAACGCTATGGGCGCCCTTGATGTACTTGGCGCCATTTGAGCGTGAGTCCCTGAAGCGGGAGTCGAAGGGTCTGACACGTGGGGAGAGTTAGTCGGCATAACTTTCCCCTCGACAGAATCCCCTGGTAAAAGAAACGCTATGGGTGCCCTTGATGTACTTGGCGCCATTTGAGCGTGAGTCCCTAAAGCGGGAGTCAAAAGGTCTGACACGTGGGGAGAGTTAGTCGGCATAACTACCCCCACGACAGAATCCTCTGGTGATAATGTTTTTAAAGACAAAAAATGATCTTTATTGTTTAACATGAAATCAGTACATCTGGTACACATTCTAAGATGGGGTTCCACCATGGCTTTAAAACATAATGAACACAGAGCTTCCTCTATGTCAGACATGTTAGAACAGACTAATAATGAGACTAGTAAGCTTGGAAAACACTTTAAATCAAGTTAACAAGCAAATATATAAAACGTTACTGTGCCTTTAAGAGAAACAAATTTTGTCAAAATTTGAAAAACAGTGAAAAAAAGGCAGTAAAACAAACAAAATTTTTACAGTACATGTAATAAGGTAACAGAGCATTGCACCCACTTGCAAATGGATGATTAACCCCTTAATGCAAAAAACAGATAAAAAAAAAAACAAAAACAAAAAAACGACATAGACGTTTTTAAAAAACAGACACAACAAACTGCCACAGCCAACAGTGGGAAGCTTCAGTTAACTGTTTCTATGCAAAATTTAAGCCAGCCATGTGGAAAAAACTTAGGCCCCAATAAGTTTTATCACCAAACATATGTTAAAAAACGATTAAACATGCCAGCAAACGTTTTAAAACACATTTTTACAAGAGTATGTATCTCTATTAATAAGCCTGATACCAGTCGCTATCGCTGCATTTAAGGCTTTACTTACATTACTTCGGTATCAGCAGTATTTTCTTAGTCAATTCCATTCCTAGAAAAATATTTTACTGCACATACCTTATCTGCAGGAAAACCTGCACGCCATTCCCCCTCTGAAGTACCTCACTCCTCAGAATGTGTGAGAACAGCAAATGGATCTTAGTTACGTCTGCTAAGATCATAGAAAAACGCAGGCAGATTCTTCTTCCAAATACTGCCTGAGATAAACAGCACACTCCGGTGCCATTTAAAAATAACAAACTTTTGATTGAAGAATAAACTAAGTAGAAAGCACCACAGACTCTCACGACCTCCTATCTATGTTGAGGCTTGCAAGAGAATGACTGAATATGGCAGTTAGGGGAGGAGCTATATAGCAGCTTTGCTGTGGGTGGACTCTTGCAGCTTCCTGTTGGGAAGGAGAATATATTCCATAAGTAATGGATGATCCGTGGACTGGATACACTTAACAAGAGAAATATCCATTTTTTCAGCGTTAAAACGCGAACGCACAACTTGTAATCTAGGTGAGTATTTTTTAATAGAATACGCTAGACTGTATTTTGGGGGCCATTTGAGGCACATCTATAAAATCAACCAGAGATCTGATCTCTGGTTAATTTTATAAGCGCTTATTGCTACCAAGAGCTAGTTGTAGCAATAACCAGCCACTTGTAATGGCTGATTAATTATTGCGCGCACGCAAACGGGATAATTTAGCGCTCCACTTGTAATCTAGACCTTATTATTTTGCCCTCTTTTCCTGTAATTTAAAGGGACATGAAACCCAAAATGTTTCTTTCATGATTCAGATAGAATATACAATTTTAAACAACTTTCCCATTTACCTCTATTATTGTTTTTTCTTCATTCTCTTGGTATACTTTACTGATGAAGTACCAGTGCACTACTAGGAGCTAGCTGAACACATCAGCAAGCCAATAACAAGACTCCTGATTGTGCAATCAGGAGGTAGCTCCCTGCTTCTAAGCCTACCTAGGTATGCTTTTCAACAAAGGATACCAAGAAAATGAAGCAAATTAGATAACAGAAGTAAATTTGGAAAGTTGTTTAAATCTGTATGCTCTATCTAAACCATAAAATTATTTTTTTGGGGTTTTATGTCCCTTTAAATCTGAAAAGTGTGGGCTTTCCAGTGCCTGTTAAGAGTGGAAGTGCAGACTCAAGATTTACCACTGTCTTCTTCACACCATCATTGTTTGCACCTGCTAGTGACCAATTTTTAACTGACCCCAATTAGCCTCAGAAGAGAAGGAAACCCAGCATCTAACATGGTGGCACCTATCATTTTACAGACAGTAAGAGTCAAATTACAAGTGGCATGCTAACAGTTACGCGCAGGTAAAAAGGGGATTTATCGCAGGTGTTTGCAAACGTCGGGTTTAGAGCTCGTATTACAAGTTGAATGTAAGCGCAAACGTGTGAGTGCCATCGCAATTTATGCCGGAATGATTACAGCATCCTCAGTGCTCTGTTTAACTTTAAGCAAAAAAAAAAGTCACAAAACACATAACAAATACATAAAAAAGTACAGTTACACTCATAATAACACCATCCAATAGATATTATTTGGAAAAAATATTGCCCAAAAATTATAAGGGCTCAAAGACATGAGATCTCGGGAGTGTTAAATACTGCATCACTTGAAATCTGGCCCTTAGATGTTACATTTAGTTTTTCAATATTTAAAAAAAAAAAAAAAGTAATAAAAAACTTCTGCATATTATTTGCAAGATAATTTTTGCTTAGTACTATGCATCATTCTATCTAGCAATTATAAAGCGTTTAAATAAAGTGATAGTAAACTTCCCCTTTGTATAAACAGATCCAGAATATAAGCGATATTTTAGATGGAGTTTAATTCTTCAGTTGTAATGAAGATGCACTATGGGGTCGATTTATCAAATGCCGGGCGGACATGATTCGTTGCAGCGAATCATATCCGCCCGGCATCGCTAAATGCAGACAGCATACGCTGTCAGCATTTATCATTGCACAAGCATTTCTGGGAAAATGTTTGTGTAATGCCACACCCTACACATTTGCGGCCGCTAGCAGGGGGTGTCAATCATCCCGATCGTTTCGGGATGATTGCAGTCCGTCACCGAGTTAAGGAGCAGCGGCCTTACGACTGCTGCTTCTTAACTTAAGTTTCCAGCAAGCAAGAAACTTTGAGGGTAGATTGCAGCATCCGCTGCTTGGTAAATCTATCCCATTAATTTACTTTTTAATGTAGCTCTGAAATTCAAATACCCCACCCAAAATGTCTTTCATGATTCAGATAGAGCATACAATTTTAAACAATTTACTGCTATTATCGAATTTGCTTCCTTCCCTTGATATCCTTTTGCAGCAATGCACTACTGGGAGCTAGCTGCTGATTGGTTGCTGCACATATGTATCTTGTCATTGGCTACCCCGACGTGATCAGCTAGCTCCCAGTTGTTCATTATTTCTCCTTCCAAAAAGGATACCAAGAAAATGAAGAAAATTTGAGAAGTAGATAGGAAAGCGGCTTACAATTGTATGCACTGTCTGAATCACAAACGAAAGTGGGTTTTATGTCCCTTTATAAAATATAAGGCACACTAAAAAAGCACTTTGATTAAAACTATCCACCAGTAATAGCAGATTGCGCAAGGCTTATAACACAATAACACACCCTGCGCTATCGCACTCCATTTGTAATCTAGCGCATAATATATAGCAGTAAACCCACTTTTTCTATATGTAACGAGCAAATATCTTTATATTTATTTACACTGTAAAATTCATATTTTGCTTAAAGAAGCATTATTTATTTATGCCTAATTTGCATTACAGAAAAAATATATATATATAGACCAGAAATAATTTCAGTGGGCAATTTCTAACCCTGCATGAGCACACATTGATATGGTAAAAATATACACACTACGTTTGTGTTATTTGTCAGTCCTATGTAATGAAAATGTAACAGATACAATAATAAAATGCCCCAGACTGTTTATCATCAAAACATTCATATCCATAAGTATCAGTAAAGCTAATGCTGCAACATTAATGGTTAGATAGAATTTATTCAGAAGGTTTTTGCCTTAGAGTCATAATGCCAATGTTTGTCATTATGCTCATTTACATAAAGTCATAACCAGAAACAGACAATCTAACAAAGGACATTATAAAAGTTCACTTTTTTTTTCCTATTTACAAAATATATGGAATATTTCTACAATCCATTATTTAAATGTCCTCAAAAGAGAAACAGAGATTGCTTTGCTGCAGCTGTGCTGCTCTGTGAATATAGGTTTCTTGTCAGATTTAAGTTATGATGTCAATATTTTCCTATTAACAGTCCAATTTATCAGACAACCATATTTGCACATTGCCTTATGTCATCTACGCACCAGACAAATGCCATTCAAGGAATAGAAAAGTCAAAATTAAGCGTACTTGATTTAGATAGAGCATGTCATTTTAAGACACTTTTAAATTCACTGCTATTTTCAAATGTGCTTTGTTCTCTTGTTATCCCTTGTTGAAAAAGAATACGCACATATCCTACACTAGTGAGAGCTATCTGCTGATTGGTGCCTGCACACATTTGTCTCTTGTGATTCAAATAGGTATTAGGTGGATGATAGAGTGGTGCACAAGGCTAAGTTCCCAAAACAAATATGTAAAAGAGATAAATACCAATATCCTAATCAAAAAGTGAATATATATATAAAAACTGCTACTTAAAGGGACACTGTACCCAAATTTTTTCTTTCATGATTCAGATTGAGCATGAAATTTTAAGCAACTTTCTAATTTACTCCTATTATCAAATTTTCTTCATTCTCTTGGTATCTTTATTTGAAATGCACGACTGTAAGTTTAGATGCCGGCCCATTTTTGGTGAACAAGCTGGGTTGTCCTTGCTGATTGGTGGATAAATTCATCCACCAATAAAAAAGTGCTGTCCAGAGTACTGAAACCAAAAAAGCTTAGATGTCTTCTTTTTCAAATAAAGATAGCAAGAGAATGAAGAAAGATTGATAATAGGAGCAAATTAGAAAGTTGCTTAAAATTGCATGCTCTTTCTGAATTACAAAAGAAAAAATTTGGGTTCAGTGTCCCTTTAAGCACTAGATGGACGTTAGATCAATAAGATTATTTATTAATCAAATCACAAACTCAAATAAATGAAATAAGTTAAACAAATATACATAAGATAAATAATTATACTAAATGAATCAGTTATGGCAGTTAAAAAAGAAATAATTAATTGACTAAAATACTAAAACCAAACAATTAATCAAACATTTGATCATAGATACAAAATGAAGAGAATAATATGATGCGTGTTTTGAGGAGGCTAATACTCTAATACAAAACCGCTGAATACAAGAGGAGAACTCTCACAGATGTAATAAGTGTATATATAATTATACTTCTGCTTATACTGAAATATTAAATGATGGCAATCCGATATATTGGCTTGTAAAGTTCAAATTTCCCTTTTTGTGCACAAAAGGAAAATGGCAAATGTAAAAGTCACCAAGAGCAAATGTGATATTGGATAGCTCATATATTATAAAATCTCAAAGATGTGAGTCTCTTCCAAGTACTTGTAGATAAAATGCTGACCGGTCAGATCAATGTTAGCTCCAAGAGTGGTAAAGTGTAGCTGAAAGTATATTCCACGTACCTGACAGACTTGCGGCTAAGAGTGGCTCCGATATTGCTTCTAAGCTCACAACAGAGTGAGCGGCGATGAGCACTACACGCTGAGCTTGTTTCCTGCTCCCAAGCGTGACTCCAGCGTCTTCACTCCAAAAGCGGTCCGGATTCAAATGTCACTTTCAAGTGTACAAAGTGAAAAAATATCCAATGTGGTGTCCAAAAGGTTAGTAAGTCTCTTCTACGCGTTTCGGCACGTTGATAAAGGCACACTTTGTACACTTGAAAGTGACATTTGAATCCGGACCGCTTTTGGAGAAACCCCATTGAATGTTAACTGTCAGGTGACAAAGCACGCACGCAGACAGTGAAGACGCTGGAGTCACGCTTGGGAGCAGGAAACAAGCTCAGCGTGTAGCTTAGAAGCAATATCGGAGCCACTCTTAGCCGCAAGTCTGTCAGGTACGTGGAATATACTTTCAGCTACACTTTACCACTCTTGGAGCTAACATTGATCTGACCGGTCAGCATTTTATCTACAAGTACTTGGAAGAGACTCACATCTTTGAGATTTTATAATATATGAGCTATCCAATATCACATTTGCTCTTGGTGACTTTTACATTTGCCATTTTCCTTTTGTGCACAAAAAGGGAAATTTGAACTTTACAAGCCAATATATCGGATTGCCATCATTTAATATTTCAGTATAAGCAGAAGTATAATTATATATACACTTATTACATCTGTGAGAGTTCTCCTCTTGTATTCAGCGGTTTTGTATTAGAGTATTAGCCTCCTCAAAACACGCATCATATTATTCTCTTCATTTTGTATCTATGATCAAATGTTTGATTAATTGTTTGGTTTTAGTATTTAATAGTAGATTTTAGACGATATGGCCACATCTTATCAGATTATTTTAGAGTCAATGAATTATTTCTTTTTTAACTGCCATAATTGATTCATTTAGTATAATTATTTATCTTATGTATATTTGTTTAACTTATTTCATTTATTTGAGTTTGTGATTTGATTAATAAATAATCTTAAGTAGCAGTTTTTATATATATATTCACTTTTTGATTAGGATATTGGTATTTATCTCTTTTACATATTTGTTTTGGGAACTTAGCCTTGTGCGCCACTCTATCATCCACCTAATACCTATTTGACCTTTACTGGACTGTGTTTGAGAGATCACAGTTCTTTTAGAGTTGGCCTGAGTTCTTTTTAGTATCTGTCCAGACTCATTCCCCACTGTCTCTTGTTATTCTCTACCTAAATGTGTTTAGCTAGCTGTCAGTAGTTTAATGCTGCTCCTTCAGCAAAGGATAACAAGAGAATGGAGCAAATTTTATAAATGAAGTAATTTAGAAAGTTGTTTAAAAATGTATGTTCTATCCGAATCATGACATTTTTGGGGTTTCCTATCCATTTAAAATCTAGGTAGGACTACTATGGGGTCGATTTATCAAAGGCTTTCGCCAGCCTTTGAGTCCCTACGGCTGCAGGTTCTCACAAGAGAACCTGCTCGCGGTATTTAACAAGCAGCGGTCATTAGACCGCTACTTTCCTAACCTTTCGTCATTCAATCTCCATGGTGTAGTCCGACCAGGGAGATTGACAGCTCCTGCCCGCGTGTGATTGACTGTGCGCGGGGCAGGGGGCGAGATTGCATGTGAGTGAAAAATAGCGCTCGTGTGCAATGGTAAATTCCTCCGGGGAAATTTGCCACGGACGGGGCGCAAGATAAATCTAGCCCTATATAGGTTATGTGGTTGTCTCACGCTGATTTTTATAGCATTATTTTGGTAAGAGCAGATGATCATTTCTCATCCATTTTGGACACCTATCATAGCCTTAGAAGAGACCTCAAATTAAACAAATAGATAGTGCTATAATATGTCGTTTATTATTGCATTATTGTTTGCGTATAACTATGATATCGACCACAATCTATTGTCAGAGGCCTTTTTTGCTGTTTTTTTCTAGCTGGAAATTCCACTTTTACGGTTTAACACGATCATTATAGTGCATTTTTGGCTCTTTCCCTCACCAGGGAATGGTTTTTGGATCCTAACTAAAAGCTCTATTTTTATAATTAAGCCGAAAAAATATTGGTGATCTTTATTCATTTACAAGTCACTTTTCAACATCTTTTTGAGGCCATGTTTAACTTTTAAAATTTGATACCTTAAGACACTAAGTCCTCAAAAGGGCATTTTGTACATCTTTAAAAATATTCCAAGGAACCTGCAAACAGTCTATTATCTTGCACATGTGCAAACACTCTGAGATGGCCACAGGTGACACTGTAGTCTCCTTAACATACATGGTATTGATTCATTAAAGCTCTATTCATCACTATTGTAGAGGCTGTATACAGTGGACAGGGCACACACATATGTATAGACTAAGATACATATATCTAATGTGTTGAGTAAATACCTTAGGAACCCAACATCTACAAATAGTGTGTTTTTATTTTTTATGTTACAATTTGATGTTACATCACACTATCTTTTTTGTCACTAACAGTACTTGCAACATCAAAACTGGGTTTTAAAATGGGATTGCGCAATTGGGACTTTAATAGGAACCTATTGCAATCAGTTTTCATTAACACCACTTCTAAAACATCTGAATGTCAGCGATATCAAATTTTTGTGTTGAATAAAAATGTTATCCGAATATTTGGCCAAACTGAACTCACCAACGAACGAAATTATGCGGTCAATGTAAAAAAGAACTAACTGCACTGGCCAAAGTTAAGAAATCGTTATCTGCCGAAAACAAGTGCCAGATTCTGTTCAACCTCTTAGTTTATATGTGTAGGTGTCAGCAACCTTGTCACCCCAGATGCTTTGGAACTACATTCCCCATGATCCTCAAACACTCTAGGCTGGCTGAGTATCATGGGAAATGTAGTTCCGAAACATATAGGGTGCAAAGGTTGCTGACACCTGATTTAGAGTATACATAGGGAGGAAATAACGTTTTGCAGTTTTCTAATGACATTTCATGAATAATAACACAGCATTTTAATAACATTGAACCAGTGCATTAGATTTCAGAAATAATAAAATAATCTGTTAAATTTGCATTTAATGTTTCTTGCAGTCTTCAACTAAAAGCCCAAATCAGTATGGATACAAAAATAGTCTTATTTACAAACCCATATGGTATAGTTGAATATAATTTGGTCTTAATAAAAATATTTAATGTTATTTCATATAAATAAATTCATGTTTAATGTACACATATTACAAAACAACATCTATACTGAAAATATAACAAACAGATTTCTCTGCATACGCGTACAGCTGCTTCTGATCTCTGATCCGTATTTCTTATATTAAATTACATATAGTACAATTTGTGCTTGTCTAAGAGTTCATATGCACCATGAATTTAAATTAAATTGAGTTTTGGAATAGCAAATTACAAAGCTTGTTGGGAGCATCATTTGTATGCAAAACATGTCGTTTTTAATTGTAACCCATCAGCACTGAATAAGAATAAAGTAATAATAAGAAGAATAATTAAATCTAATTTTAAAAACCTAAAATGTGCAGCAGATGCTGTAACTTTGAAACATTTTTTTTTTCCGACAACTTACAAAACATTCCAGTAATCTTAAAGGAGCATTATTGCTGTGGAGCCATTTTTTTTAAATTCTTTTAATTTTGAAAGTATTGTTAGAGCATTTTCTTATCACAATATTGCTTGCAGAAAGCTGTGTTTAATCCCCTGAAAGAGGTTAAATACATAGTTAGAATCAGCTCCAGATAAACAGTGCATTGTCATTTGTCAATACAGCAGAGACAGTATTTTTGGTAGCTACGTACATATCATGCTTCCAATTGGTTTAGCTCCATATCAGCAGTCTAGCACCTATTCTGAGCAGAGAAAAGCTAGTAATTTGTAGCTACACACCTATAACCCTCCTAATTGGCTTAGTGGTGGTGTTCAGCTCATGACTAATACTGCGTTATCATTTTGGAGCTGACTTTGTGAGGGTTGAACAAATAGTTCTGCAGTACATAACACCATTTTATTAAATTGATGGTAAACTCTCTCCTTTATAAAAAAAAACATAAATTATGCTTACCTGATAATTTCATTTTCATCTGTATGAGGAGAGTCCAAGGCTTTATTCCTTACTTGTGGGAATACAGAACCTGGCCACCAGAAGAAGGCAAAGACTCCCCAGCCAAAGGCTCAAATACCTCCCTCATTCCCCTTATCCCCCAGTCATTCTGCCGAGGGAACAAGGAACAGTAGGAGAAATATCAGGATATAAATGGTGCCAGAAGAACAAACAAAAATTTTGGCCCGCCCAACAGAGAAAACGGGCCATGGACTCTACTCATACAGATGGAAATGAAATTATCAGGTAAGCATAATTTATGTTTTCCATCTTAATATGAGGAGAGTCCATGGCTTAATTCCTTACTTGTGGGAAACATATACCCAAGCTCTAGAGGACACTGAATGAAAACAGGAGGGTAAAAAGATAGGCGGACCCTATTCTGAGGGCACCACAGCCTGCAAAACCTTTCTCCCAAAAGCTGCTTCAGCTGAAGCAAATACGTCAAATTTGTAAAACTTTGAAAAAGTATGTAAGGAGGACCAGGTAGCCGCCTTACAAATCTGCTCCATAGAGGTCTCATTCTTGAAGGCCCAAGACGTAGCCGCAGCTCTAGTTGAATGAGCCGTAATCCTCTGAGGAGGCTTATGTCCTGCTGTTTCATATGCTAAGCGGATAATGCTCCTCAACCAAAAAGTTAGTGAAGTGGCAGAAGCCTTCTGCTCTCTGTGCTTCCCAGAATACACAACAAACAATGCCGAAGTCTGTCTAAAATCCTTCGTAGCTTGAAGATAGAATTTCAAAGCTCGAACCACATCCAAATTATGAAGTAATCGTTCCTTCGAAGAAGAAGGATTAGGACACAAGGAAGGAACCACGATCTCCTGATTGATGTTGCGATCAGACACCACCTTAGGGAGGAAACTCAACCCAGTGCGTAGAACAGCCTTATCAGCATGAAAAACTATGTAAGGAGGCTCACATTGCAAGGCCGCCATCTCAGAGACTCTGCGTGCTGAAGCAATAGCCAGTAGAAAAAGAACCTTCCAAGACAATAAGTTAATGTCAACCAAATGCATGGGTTCAAACTGAGCCCTCTGCAAAACCTTAAGAACCAAATTTAAACACCAAGGAGGAGTTGAATGTCTAAACACAGGTCTGATTCTGGACAGAGCCTGAACAAAAGACTGAATATCAGGAAGCTCAGCTAGTCGCTTGTGTAATAACACAGATAGCGCCAAAATCTGTCCCTTTAAGGAACTATCGGCAAGTACCTTCTCCAAGCCGTCCTTGAGAAAGGAAAGAATCCTGGATACCTTGACCTTATGCCAGGGGAATCCACGTTCTTCACACCAGAATAAGAAGTTCCTTCACACCTTATGATAGATGCGACAGGTGACTGGATTTCTAGCTTGAATGAGAGTATCAATCACTCTCTCAGAAAAACCTCTCTTGGCTAGGACTAGGCGTTCAATCTTCACGCAGTCAGCAAACCAACATGCTTCAAGGCCACGATGGAGCAATTAGAATAGTCAAAGCTTGCTCCTGCTTGATGCGGCCACTACCCGAGGTAGAAGTGGTAACGGTGGAAAAATGTAAACTAGGTTGAACCCCCAGGGCACTGCTAAGGCATCTATCAGTTCTGCCTGAGGATCCCTGGACCTTGACCCATATCTGGGTAGCTTAGCATTGTGTCTGGATGCCATGAGATCTATCTCCGGAGTCCCCATCTGTTGCAAATCTCCGCAAACACCTCGGGATGGATAGTCCATTCCCCCGGATGAAACGATTGTCTGCTGAGAAAGTCCGCTTCCCAGTTGTCCACACCCGGAATGTGGATCGCTGACAGCAAGCAGCTGCGGGCCTCCGCCCATTACAGAATCCGAGATATTTCGCTCATGGCTAGGGAGCTTCTTGTTCCCTCCTGATGGTTTATGTAAGCCACCAAGGTAATGTTGTCTGTTGGAATCTGATAAACTGGGACGAACCCAGAAGAGGCTGAGCCTTCAGAGCATTGAAGATCGCTCAAAGTTCCAAAATGTTGATCGGGAGAAGAGATTCCTCTCAAGTCCACCCACCCTGTGCCTTCCTGGCACCCCAAAAAGCTCCCCATCCAGATAGACTTGCGTCCGTAGTCACAATCTCCCAGGATGGTCTCAAGAAGGATGTCCCCTGGGACAGGCAATCTGGACAGAGCCACCAAGAGAGTGATTCTCTTGACCGGTTGTCCAGAGAAATCTGTTGGGATAGATCCGAGTGATCGCCATTCCAATGCCTCAGCATGCAGAACTGAAGAGGTCTGAGATGGAACCTGGTGAAGGGAATGACATCTATACTGGACACCATGAGGTAATTTACCTCTATACACCTGGCCACAGATGGTCTTAAGGAGGTCTGGAGGGCAAGACAGTTGGAAGCAATTTTGCAATGTCTCTGGTCTGTAAGGAATATCTTCATGGATATGGAATCTATTATCGTGGCCAGGAATCCCACTTTGGTAGTGGGAACCAGAGAACCCTTCCTAAGTTTATCTTCCATCCATGAGATTGAAGAAGTAGCAGAGCTCTTGAATGGTCTTCTGCTAGCTGGCAGGACGGATCTTGGACCAGGATGTTGTCCAAGAATGGAGCTACTGCAATACCCCTGGATCTTGCCACCACGAGCAGAGCCCCTAGAAACTTCGTAAAGACTCTTGGGGCAGTAGCCAGACCAAATGGGAGAGCCACAAACTGTAAGTGTTGGTCCAGAAAGGCAAATCTTAAGAACTTTAAGTGATCCTTGTGTATTGCACATGAAGGTAAGCATCCTTCAAGTCTATCGTATTCATGAACTGTACCTCTTGAGCTAAGGGCAGAATTGACCTTATCGTCTCCATCTTGAAAGATGGCACCGACAGAAACTTGTTTAAGCACTTTAGGTCTATAATAAGGTGAAACGTACCCTCCTCCTTCTTTGGGACCACAAAAAGGTTTGAGTAGTATCTGAGACCTCTCTCTGCTAGAGGTACTGGCCATTTTTCTGGTCTTGAAGACAGGTTTGATAAGAGGAATCTGCCCCTGGGTGGATGAGATTTGAAACCTATCCTGCAACCCTGAGCAATGACCTCCAGAACCCAAAGGTCTTGCACGTCTCCCAGCCAAGCCTCCACAAACCGAGATAGTCTGCCCCCAACATGATCCAATGACGGATCGGGTGCCCCCCCTTCATGACGATTTAGTCTCGGCAGGCTTCTTGTTCTGCTTGGACTTATTCACAAGATTGAGATGGTTTCCCTTGGACTGATCCTGCTTCGAGGAGGGCTGCTGGCATTGGGATTTATCTGAATGAAAGGGACGAAAATTAGGACCCTGTCCTTTAGGTTTGTTCTTCTTATCCTGCGGTAAGAAGGCACCCTTTTCCCAACTGACCGTGGATATGATAGAGTCCAGTTCTGGACCAAAAAGAACCTTTCCCTTAAATGGAAGGGAAAGCAATCTAGATTTTGAAGTCATGTCAGCGGACCAAGACTTCAGGCACAGAGCCCTACGGGCCAGAACAGAAAAGCCTGATTACTTGGCATTCAAGCGAATAATCTGCATGTTTGCATTGCAAATAAACAAATTAGCTACCCTTAAGGCCTTAATTCTTTCCTGGATCTCATTGAGGGGAGTTTTCACCTCGATCATCTCCGATAGAGAGTCACACCAATAGGTAGCGGCTCCAGCCATCACAGAAACCACGGCTGCAGGTTGAAATAAAGCCCCAGTGTGCTAAAACATCTTTCTCAACAGAGTTCCTCATTTCTTATCCATGGGCTCCTTAAACGAAGAACTATCCTCAAGCGGGATAGTGTTGTGCTTAGCAAGCATAGAGATAGCTCCATCCACCTTAGGGACAGATTCCCACAACTCTAATTGGAAGTCAGGAACCGGGAACAATTTTTTAAAGGAAGAAGAAGGGGAAAAAGAGGATCCTAATCTTTCCCATTCATTCTTAATAATATTTACCATCTAAACGGGAACCGGGAAAGTTTGTGGCACTACCCTGTCCTCATTAACCTTATCAAGCTTAGGAATAGAAGGTTCCTCATGTAACTTTGGTTCCAGAACCTCTAACGTAGCCAACAATTCCTTTAACAGAAAGAGTAAATGCTCTATCTTAAATCTAATGTCAGGTTCCTCCGCAGCCAGAGGCTTAGAGGCAGCCAATTCCGACCCAGAAAGTGCCTCCTCTGAAGTATCAGAGGCATCTTCATCAGCGGATATTCTAGTGTCAGATAAATCCAGCAAGTTGGTAGATGACCCCTGGGAAGAATAGCAGTATTTAACCTTTCACTTGTGCTTAGCAGGGTGAGATAAAGCACTAAAGGCCACAGACACTGCCGTTTGCAACTGTTCAGAAAAGTCTAGTGGTAAGAGGACCCCTCCCGAAGGAGGATTAGTAGTGCAATTGGGAGCTGCATGTGTAATCGGAGATGATTGCAGGGAACGCACCTTGTGGGACGGAGACCCCTTAGAGTTGGATGGCTCAGTTTTACTAAACATCTTAGTCTTTTTAGATATAACTACTTTATCAAGGCATATGGAACATAGATGAGCAGGCAGGTATACCATAGCCTCCTTACAATAAAAACAGGTATTGGCTCTTGGTAAAGAGGGAGTACCCTCTAACGCATCAGAGTCCTCCATAGCTTTCACTTTTAAAATTGACTATAGAAAAAGTAAATGGCACCTTTACACCCCCAATGGCCGGGGCACTCACCACCTCCTATGACCCAGGCCCCACAGAGAAACCGCTTCTTCTCCTGTAAACTGCATGGTCAGGAAAGAGGAAGTTAATAAGGCCACACCCGGTCACATGGAGTGCCATGCAGGACCGCCCCTGCTACAGGAAGAAAACTGACAGGCTGCGCAGTTATCCAAAATGAAAGTAAAACCTGAATGTTCCCACATCTGCCAGAGCCTCATCATCATGTTGCAGCATAACATAATAAAGCAAATCATGTATAAAGCTCCCATTCAATAATCCCCTTCTGGAGATATTAACCCTTGATTCCATACAGATAAAGGAGTCACACTGTGACCCAGTCTTCTTACGTTATCATATGATATAAAATGAAACGATCTTACCGGAATCATCTCCGTGGAACAGACACACAGCCTCTCAAGTTTTACAGTCTTGTAGCATAGCACCTGATATGAACTTGACTGATTGCTTAGGAGTTGTTAATACGAGTCTGGACTCTCCCTGCATCTCCAGACCCTATCATTCGCTGACAAGACTACTTAAAACTCCAGTCCCATAGAGAAGAATACTACCCTCCATAAGAGACTACTCTGAATCTTCCGACACTTCTCTGTCATCCTCCTGTGACGAAAGGCAAAGAATGACTGGGGGATGAGGGGAGTGGGGGAGGTATTTAAGCCTTTGGCTGGGGTGTCTTTGCCTCCTCCTGGTTGCCACGTTCTGTATTCCCACAAGTAAGGAATGAAGCCGTGGACTCTCCTCATATTAAGATGGAAACAGATCCGGAATGTTAGTGATATTTTGGATGGAGTTTTTTTCATCAGGTGTAATGAAGTTGGGCTATAACTTACTTTTTTACATAGATATGAATTTAAATTGTTGTCCAATCAGTGCTATAGTTGCAACAAATGTGCCATATGGGCAGAGCACTGATTGGGCAACAATTCAAACTGTTTTTAAAAAGGGGAGAGTTTACTATCACTTTAAAAGGACATTAAAAATTTTGAGATGGTAATATAAAAACATAATTTATGTAAGCACTTACCGGATAAATTCATTTCTTTCATATTAGCAAGAGTCCATGAGCTAGTGACGTATGGGATATACATTCCTACCAGGAGGGGCAAAGTTTCCCAAACCTCAAAATGCCTATAAATACACCCCTCACCACACCCACAATTCAGTTTAACGAATAGCCAAGAAGTGGGGTGATAAAAAAGTGCGAAAGCATATAAAATAAGGAATTGGAATAATTGTGCTTTATACAAAATCATAACCACCACAAAAAAGGGCGGGCCTCATGGACTCTTGCTAATATGAAAGAAATGAATTTATCAGGTAAGTTCTTACATAAATTATGTTTTCTTTCATGTAATTAGCAAGAGTCCATGAGCTAGTGACGTATGGGATAATGACTACCCAAGATGTGGATCTTTCCACACAAGAGTCACTAGAGAGGGAGGGTTAAAATAAAGACAGCCAATTCCTGCTGAAAATAATCCACACCCAAAATAAAGTTTAACGAAAAACATAAGCAGAAGATTCAAACTGAAACCGCTGCCTGAAGTACTTTTCTACCAAAAACTGCTTCAGAAGAAGAAAATACATCAAAATGGTAGAATTTAGTAAAAGTATGCAAAGAGGACCAAGTTGCTGCTTTGCAGATCTGGTCAACCGAAGCTTCATTCCTAAACGCCCAGGAAGTAGAAACTGACCTAGTAGAATGAGCTGTAATTCTCTGAGGCGGAGTTTTACCCGACTCAACATAGGCAAGATGAATTAAAGATTTCAACCAAGATGCCAAAGAAATGGCAGAAGCTTTCTGGCCTTTTCTAGAACCGGAAAAGATAACAAATAGACTAGAAGTCTTACGAAAAGATTTCGTAGCTTCAACATAATATTTCAAAGCTCTAACAACATCCAAAGAATGCAACGATTTCTCCTTAGAATTCTTAGGATTAGGACATAATGAAGGAACCACAATTTCTCTACTAATGTTGTTGGAATTCACAACTTTAGGTAAAAATTCAAAAGAAGTTCGCAACACCGCCTTATCCTGATGAAAAATCAGAAAAGGAGACTCACAAGAAAGAGCAGATAATTCAGAAACTCTTCTGGCAGAAGAGATGGCCAAAAGGAACAAAACTCTCCAAGAAAGTAATTTAATGTCCAATGAATGCATAGGTTCAAACGGAGGAGCTTGAAGAGCTCCCAGAACCAAATTCAAACTCCAAGGAGGAGAAATTGACTTAATGACAGGTTTTATACGAACCAAAGCTTGTACAAAACAATGAATATCAGGAAGAATAGCAATCTTTCTGTGAAAAAGAACAGAAAGAGCAGAGATTTGTCCTTTCAAAGAACTTGCGGACAAACCCTTATCTAAACCATCCTGAAGGAACTGTAAAATTCTCGGTATTCTAAAAGAATGCCAGGAAAAATGATGAGAAAGACACCAAGAAATATAAGTCTTCCAGACTCTATAATATATCTCTCGAGATACAGATTTACGAGCCTGTAACATAGTATTAATCACAGAGTCAGAGAAACCTCTTTGACCAAGAATCAAGCGTTCAATCTCCATACCTTTAAATTTAAGGATTTCAGATCCTGATGGAAAAAAGGACCTTGTGACAGAAGGTCTGGTCTTAACGGAAGAGTCCACGGTTGGCAAGAGGCCATCCGGACAAGATCCGCATACCAAAACCTGTGAGGCCATGCCGGAGCTACCAGCAGAACAAACGAGCATTCCTTCAGAATCTTGGAGATTACTCTTGGAAGAAGAACTAGAGGCGGAAAGATATAGGCAGGATGATACTTCCAAGGAAGTGATAATGCATCCACTGCCTCCGCCTGAGGATCCCGGGATCTGGACAGATACCTGGGAAGTTTCTTGTTTAGATGGGACGCCATCAGATCTATTTCTGGAAGTTCCCACATTTGAACAATCTGAAGAAATACCTCTGGGTGAAGAGACCATTCGCCCGGATGCAACGTTTGGCGACTGAGATAATCCGCTTCCCAATTGTCTACACCTGGGATATGAATCGCAGAGATTAGACAGGAGCTGGATTCCGCCCAAACCAAAATTCGAGATACTTCTTTCATAGCCAGAGGACTGTGAGTCCCTCCTTGATGATTGATGTATGCCACAGTTGTGACATTGTCTGTCTGAAAACAAATGAACGATTCTCTCTTCAGAAGAGGCCAAAACTGAAGAGCTCTGAAAATTGCACGGAGTTCCAAAATATTGATCGGTAATCTCACCTCCTGAGATTCCCAAACTCCTTGTGCCGTCAGAGATCCCCACACAGCTCCCCAACCTGTGAGACTTGCATCTGTTGAAATTACAGTCCAGGTCGGAAGCACAAAAGAAGCCCCCTGAATTAAACGATGGTGATCTGTTCACCATGTTAGAGAGTGTCGAACAATCGGTTTTAAAGATATTAATTGAGATATCTTCGTGTAATCCTTGCACCATTGCTTCAGCATACAGAGCTGAAGAGGTCGCATGTGAAAACGAGCAAAGGGGATCGCGTCCGATGCAGCAGTCATAAGACCTAGAATTTCCATGCATAAGGCTACCGAAGGGAATGATTGTGACTGAAGGTTTCGACAAGCTGTAATCAACTTTAGACGTCTCATGTCGGTTAAAGACAGAGTCATGGACACTGAATCCATCTGGAAACCCAGAAAGGTTACCCTTGTCTGAGGAATCAAAGAACTTTTTGGTAAATTGATCCTCCAACCATGATCTTGAAGAAACAACACAAGTCGATTCGTATGAGATTCTGCTAAATGTAAAGACTGAGCAAGTACCAAGATATCGTCCAAATAAGGAAATACCACAATACCCTGTTCTCTGATTACAGACAGCAGGGCACCGAGAACCTTTGTAAAAATTCTTGGAGCTGTAGCTAGGCCAAACGGAAGAGCCACAAACTGGTAATGCTTGTCCAGAAACGAGAATCTCAGGAACTGATAATGATCTGGATGAATCGGAATATGCAGATATGCATCCTGTAAATCTATTGTGGACATATAATTCCCTTGCTGAACAAAAGGTAAGATAGTCCTTACAGTTACCATCTTGAACGTTGGTATCCTTACATAATGATTCAATATTTTTAGATCCAGAACTGGTCTGAAAGAATTCTCCTTCTTTGGTACAATGAAGAGATTTGAATAAAACCCCATCCCCTGTTCCGGAACTGGAACTGGCATAATTACTCCAGTCAACTCTAGATCTGAAACACATTTCAGAAATGCTTGAGCTTTTACTGGATTTACTGGGACACGGGAAAGAAAAAATCTCTTTGCAGGAGGTCTCAACTTGAAACCAATTCTGTACCCTTCTGAAACAATGCTCTGAATCCAAAGATTGTGAACAGAATTGATCCAAATTTCCTTGAAAAAACGTAACCTGCCCCCTACCAGCTGAGCTGGAATGAGGGCCGCACCTTCATGTGGACTTAGAAGCAGGCTTTGCCTTTCTAGCTGGCTTGGATTTATTCCAGACTGGAGATGGTCTCCAAACTGAAACTGCCCCATGAGGATGAAGGATCAGGTTTTTGTTCTTTGTTGAAACGAAAGGAACGAAAACGATTATTAGCCCTGTTTTTACCTTTAGATTTTTTATCCTGTGGTAAAAAAGTTCCTTTCCCACCAGTAACAGTTGAAATAATGGAATCCAACTGAGAACCAAATAATTTGTTACCCTGGAAAGAAATGGAAAGTAAAGTTGATTTAGAAGCCATATCAGCATTCCAAGTTTTAAGCCATAAAGCTCTTCTAGCTAAAATAGCTAGAGACATAAACCTGACATCAACTCTGATAATATCAAAAATGGCATCACAGATAAAATTATTAGCATGCTGAAGAAGAAGAATAATATCATGAGAATCACGATGTGTTACTTGTTGCGCTAAAGTTTCCAACCAAAAAGTTGAAGCTGCAGCAACATCAGCCAAAGATATAGCAGGTCTAAGAAGATTACCTGAGCTTTTCTTAGAAAGGACTCAATTTTCCTATCTAGAGGATCCTTAAACGAAGTACCATCTGACGTAGGAATAGTAGTATGTTTAGCAAGGGTAGAAATAGCCCCATCAACTTTAGGGATCTTGTCCCAAAATTCTAATCTGTCAGACGGCACAGGATATAATTGCTTAAAACGTTTAGAAGGAGTAAATGAATTACCCAAATTATCCCATTCTTTGGAAATTACTGCAGAAATAGCATTAGGAACAGGAAAAACTTCTGGAATAACCACAGGAGCTTTAAATACCTTATCTAAACGTTTAGAATTAGTATCAAGAGGACCAGAATCCTCTATTTCTAAAGCAATTAGAACTTCTTTAAGTAAAGAACGAATAAATTCCATTTTAAATAAATATGAAGATTTATCAGCATCAACCTCTGAGACAGAATCCTCTGAACCAGAGGAATCATCAGAATCAGAATGATGATGTTCAGTTAAAAATTCATCTGTAGGGAGAGAAGTTTTAAAAGATTTTTTACGTTTACTAGAAGGAGAAATAACAGACATAGCCTTCTTTATGGATTCTGAAACAAAATCTCTTATATTATCAGGAACATTCTGCACCTTAGATGTTGAAAGAACTGCAACAGGCAATGGTACTTTACTAAAGGAAATATTATCTGCTTTAACAAGTTTGTCATGACAATCAATACAAACAACAGCTGGAGGAATAGCTACCAAAAGTTTACAGCAGATACACTTAGCTTTGGTAGATTCAGCACTTGACAGCGATTTTCCTGTAGTATCTTCTGACTCAGATGCAACGTGAGACATCTTGCAATATGTAAGAGAAAAAACAACATATATGTAAAGCAAAATTGATCAAATTCCTTAAATGACAGTTTCAGGAATGGGAAAAAATGCCAAAGAACAAGCTTCTAGCAACCAAAAGCAATAAAAAATGAGACTTAAATAATGTGGAGACAAAAGTGACGCCCATATTTTTTCGCGCCAAATAAGACGCCCACATTATTTGGCGCCTAAATGCTTTTTGGCGCCAAAAATGACGCCACATCCGGAACGCCGACATTTTTGGCGCAAAATAACGTCAAAAAATGACGCAACTTCCGGCGACACGTATGACGCCGGAAACGGAAATAGAATTTTTGTGCCAAAAAAGTCCGCGCCAAGAATGACGCAATAAAATGAAGCATTTTCAGCCCCCGCGAGCCTAACAGCCCACAAGGAAAAAGTCAAATTTTAAGGTAAGAAAAATGTTAAATTAAAATGCATTATCCCAAATATGAAACTGACTGTCTGAAAATAAGGAAAGTTGAACATTCTGAGTCAAGGCAAATAAATGTTTGAATACATATATTTAGAACTTTATAAACAAAGTGCCCAACCATAGCTAGGAGTGTCACAGAAAATAAGACTTACTTACCCCAGGACACTCATCTACATATAGCAGATAGCCAAACCAGTACTGAAACGAGAATCAGCAGAGGTAATGGTATATATAAGAGTATATCGTCGATCTGAAAAGGGAGGTAAGAGATGAATCTCTACGACCGATAACAGAGAACCTATGAAATAGACCCCTTAGAAGGAGATCACTGCATTCAAATAGGCAATACTCTCCTCACATCCCTCTGACATTCACTGCACGCTGAGAGGAAAACCGGGCTCCAACTTGCTGCGGAGCGCATATCAACGTAGAATCTAGCACAAACTTACTTCACCACCTCCATCGGAGGCAAAGTTTGTAAAACTGAATTGTGGGTGTGGTGAGGGGTGTATTTATAGGCATTTTGAGGTTTGGGAAACTTTGCCCCTCCTGGTAGGAATGTATATCCCATACGTCACTAGCTCATGGACTCTTGCTAATTACATGAAAGAAATGATAAATCATATATATATATATATATATATATATATATATATATATATATATATAATCCATTCTGAAATTGTGAGCTTTTCTGTTCTGGTTAAAAATGTAAATGCAGAACACTGTTATATGCCACACAGCCATTAGCTAAACACTCTAGTGACCTATTTATAAAAGTCCCTCATTGGCCACAGCAGAGAAAGTAATTTAAGTTATAACATGGCAGCTCCTATTGTTTTATAGACACTAAAACTTTACACTTATTTTTTCAATAATTAAACAGCTAATGATTTTTACAAGTTATTCTCAGTCTAATCTTTTTTGTTGAATGCATCATTCTATCTAGCATTTATTTTGTGTTTAATGTCCCGTTAAGTCCTTTATTTTGCCTTTAAAGCAACAATATTGCCAAGATCTTATTGTAGATTTGGTAGATCTATTTCTCAATGGCTGTATTATTTTTCAGAGGAATCCGAAAATCGGTCACCACATAAATAACTTCGATATTTTACTACACATGTGAACAGGCAAAATGTTTGGTTCAGCAAAATCTTTTGTTCCAAATATTTAAAATACTTTGTATTTCAAATATTTGGCTCCCATGCTGTTTGGTATTCATCTCGTTTTAAACAAAACAAATAGCGACCATTTGTGGAACATTTACATTTGTTTTCGTTAAATTAATGTACATGTTCCACTGCTAAAGGTGAAAAAGTTCACCTGTAGTTACTAAAATACCGTGCTGGAAAAAGAAAATGGCGTGCTGGAAAGATGCACTAGCCCACTCCTCTTGTTCACAGAGCCCAGACCTTCTCCTTTAGTGCAGACCTTCGGAGCCGCCGCACTAAGCCTCCTGTTCATGTGGCCCGGGCTCTCTGAAGAAGAGGTACAGGCACTCGAGTGCGCTTAGGTAATTATTTTTAACTATTTAAAGAAAATTAATGAATACTGCTGAAATCGGCATTATTCCTTTGTTTTCTTTAAATTTCTTGCTGCATTCTATCAGATATCTCGTTAAAACAAGACGAATATCGGTGTTTCATTAATGAATGTGTATTTGTATTGAAACAAATGTAAAAGTCAATATTTTACATCTTTCTTAGTATACTAATTGAAAACTACACAAGAAAGGTGGTTAACCACTTTAACACTAAGGAATGTGAGACCCCAGTTTGGAGAAAGCGCATCCTCTTCTTTCTAATATAGGGTCTCATACCTAGGGAAAAATTAAACAAATTTTAACACATTTTTTTGAATTTTTAATGTTTGTACAACATTCTAAAATGTGTTTAATGTAATAGTATTTCTAACGCTTTTTTAAATGTAATATTCAATTCAATTTTTTCTAATAATTCTATTCAAACTATGCAATCGTTGAATTACAAAAATTCGAATTTATATGTTTGTAATTGTATTTCTAATGCTCTCTTTAAATGTAATATTCAAATTATGCAATATTCGAAATACAAATTTGTATCTATAATGTATCAATTTACTAAATTCCCTACCACATGAACTATTGAACTTCTGAATAGTATTTGTTAAACCAAAGGTTACATTCAAAATGTCAAAATATGGATATTCAATATAATAATGAACATATGAAAACTAAAGTAACATTTGAAAACCGGGATAACATTCAATAACTGAATTTTAATGGTTTTTCATTTATATCACCATTCGATTGTCCAAAACGAATGTCCACAGGACTATTTGTTCTACCAACCAAATTACTCTTAATTAGCACATTCGCCCATCCCTACTCATTCCCCTGTCAATAGTAGTTGATTTGCATAAAATCAGCTACCTAATGTATTTACTATATAGGAGCAGTAGCTCCAAATGACAGGCATATAACACTCACAATATCCCTCACATGAAAGAGAGGATTTCCCATTTTCAAATGAAAGATCTCATGCCCTTTTTGTCATATAAATTGCTATTACCTGTTAGGTGGTTTTTAACAGTGTCTGGGCTTTAGGACTATGGAACCCAAAAATAATCACTACTATGGGGTAAGTGACCCCTATTTTGAAAGAGAATCCCCTTTCAAAGAAGGAGGGGTCGTATGCCCAGGTCGTTATCATCTGACCACCATGGCAACAGTGATTACTTGGTAGAATTTCAGAGAATGAGGGTTAGGGGAAGAGTTTGATTTGCAAAATTTTATATAATTGTTGTTGAAGGTGTTTCAAAGAATTCATGCCATTAAACAAATTAGATTTTCTTTCTATACGTGCTTCAGTTTTAGCTATATTTCCCCAGCAAGCAGATAGAGGACATTTGTAGCATGATTATGAACATTTACATGATGAAACACTTCTTTATGGTTCAGCCAATTAGGTTGTCTGATGTGTCCATTTTGTTTCTTGCAACAATTCATTTGTCTGGGGAAGCGAAGCATAATTTGTCTCTATGCTTGATTTTGAATAGAACTGATAGTCAATAATACTATTAAACAGTAATCATGCACGTAAGTAAACTAATATATCTATTAGATATAATAGAGTCAAATAAAAAAATTATATCAACAAGATTTCAATATAAAGAGAATGTCAAATGCAAATAAAAACAAGTGGATATGAAAAACATTATTTTCAATTACAATGTACAACCAATAGGTAACTCAAAATAAAAAAAAAACAAACACATCCTGGTGCTTGAAGAAAATAATTGTTTTTTTAGTTTACAACACTGTATATCTGTAATCTGTTGATAGTCAAGTATTGTGCTATTTGCACAGGATGGTACATTTGCATTTTTTAGTCTGAAGTACATCTTATTATTGAGTGAAAAATACAGAGAATAGTTTGCATTTGGCAGGAGAGACGGAAAGGTTGCAGTGTACAAAAAATGTTCAGAATGTTGAATAATAAAAGATTTGGCATAGACTATCCTTGAAGAAGAAATCTTTCTCTCTGCCATGCAGTATTTGTACAGGTTTTTGGAGGGTCACACAAGTTCATTCATGAAACATAACTAAAATGACAGTTGTTAGGGCTATAAATATCTAAGTATTCAGCTAAAAACTACCTCTGAATTTCCCCAGTATGAAAAATGTAGGAACAAAACTAGTCAGTATAAATCATTTGGAGACCACAGGACTACCATGTTAAATATACAAATAACCATGCAATTGTTAGTATTTACTGGGTTTTCAATTTACAAAAGAGGGACTTTTTGGTGACAGAATCAATTAACCCATCAATTCTATTTACTAATTGTAGGCTTTAATATTTCTCAGATAATTTTGTTGTAAGTTAATTGTTCCTTACATTTCCGTTGGAAAGATAGAATTCATATGCACTCACTGATCCAATAATTGTCCACCAATTACCAATAAAAATAGTAGAATTGCATATTCCACAAATGCAGAATGAAAAGACAATGCAGTATCATTTACTCTGAATTTAAAGGGACATTCAACACTGCCCACAACATTAATCTATGTTTCAAAACTAAATAAAACGATCAAGCTGTAAGGTGCCCCCTTTCTCTTACTTACCACCTTCTCTGTTGAATCGTCATTGTTATCTTCCAAATTGGTGTCCTAATATGTCTTCCTAACTCCCTCCACCGTGACATCTTCGCCTTCTTTCTCAAACTAGCAGCCAATGAGAGCCCATTCCCCGGACTGCAATCCAAGCGCGTTCACGGCCGTTAGCGCATGCGCAATATACTAGGAACACTAAAAGCGGAACCAAAATAATCAAAGTTGTTTCCGTTACGCTGATATTACTTACAGTAAGATAATCGGAATGGAAACAACTTGGGTTATTATGGTTCCGCTTTTAATGTTCCTATTGCATCGCGCATGCGCTAACGCCCGTGAACGCGCTGGGATTGAAGTAGGAGAAATGAGATAGAACTGCCGGCTAGTTTGAAGAAGACGAGCTGTACGTCACAGTGGGGGGAGTTAAGCAGCCATATTAGGAGACAAATTTTGAAGTTATCGATGAGGATTGAACAGTGAAGGCAGTAAGTAAGAGAGAGGGGGAACATTGAAACTTGCTCTTTATACTTAGTTTAGAAACTTAGATTATTGTTGTGGGCAGTGTTGAATGTCCCTTTAAGATCAGTAGATATATGTTTATAACAAAGTTCTAAGATTGCTTTCATTTACCTGCCCACTGTATCATGTGACAGCCATCAGACAATTACAGACTCGTATATGTATACACTAAACTCCTGCACCTGCTCAGTAGAACTATTGCCTATAAAATGTGCATATAATAAGTTATAACAGAAGTAAATTGGAATTCATTTTGTTTATTTATTTTTTAAATTGCATGCTCTATCTGATTCATGAATGTTTAATTTTGTGTCCTTTTAATTTAATGTGTCTTTGACACAGCATTTCTATATATTGTTTGCAAAACAGTTTTTCACAAATTGATTCAGATTTACGTTTTAATTAACATGTTTAGGAAGACAGGATTGTCATAGATGAATAATAGTCTGGTAGTAATAAAACATCTGTCCCTTAAAGGAATTGTCTAGTCAAAATTAAACTTTCATGATTCAGATAGAGCATGCAATTTTAAGCAACTTTCTATTTACTCCTATTATCAAATTGTCTTCGTTCTCCTGGTACCTTTATTTGAAAAAGCAAGAATGTAAGCTTAGGAGTCAGCCCATTTTTGCTTCAGAACCTGGGTAGCGCTTGCTGATTTGTGTTGAAATCTAGCCACCAATCAGCAAGCGCTACCCAGGTTCTGAACCAAAAATGGTCCGGCTACTAAGCTTACATTCATGCTTTTTCAAATAAAGATACAAAGAGATCGAAGACAAATTGATAATAGGAGTACATTAGAAAGTTGCTAAAAATTGCATGCTCTATCTGAATCATGAAAGTTTAATTTTGACTAGACTATCCCTTTAATTCTGAAGTCCTTGAAAATAAATGTTTGTGATCAGCATCACATGAAAAATACAAATAAACACCTCTTCTGATCTTTTTCCTCCTTGATAACTGACTGATATTTGTAACCATAGCCATGCTGTTTGATTAAACCCAAATCTGATGCTGAAACAGACTTGACCTCTAGGTCCAGAGATAGAAAAACTGTATTTTCAGAATTGTATTGGCCACGTACACTCCAGGCTAGACCATCTCCCATTAGCTCTGAGATTATGACTAACCCTAACCAAAGACATTAGTCTCCATAGCATTTAGAGTAGAAAATTACTACAATGGGAGTATGTTTTATACCAACCACCAACTGAGAGAAAGTCTTGCACTGTGTGACAAATTAATCCTTTGGGCTAGAACCTAAGATTTTGATTCAGTTGATGGAGGAATCTTAGCTGCAAAGATCTTACATTAATGGACAAGTAAACAGTAGATTTGCATAGTCAACACACACATGATAAAAACACAATGCAATAGCAATTAGTCTGAACTTTAAATGAGTAGTAGATTTTTTTTCTGACTCATTTTAAAGTTATGTCTATTTCTACTCCTCCTGTATCATGTGACAGCCATCAGCCAATCACATATGCATAAACGTATATGCTGTTAATTCTTGCACATGCTCAGGAGAATCTGGTGACTCAAAAAACTTAAATATAAAAATACTGTGCATGTAAGCAGACTAGTACTCTAGTAACAACTAATATCACTAAGGTACTTATAAGAGGCGCCTAGGAGTGACAAACGAAAACAGGTAGATGAATTAAATGCAAGGGTCTATAAATGACTATAGGCAAGATTATACAATAATATCTATAATATACAAACTGTCATCCGAAATGGGATGGCATGTGAAGGCAAAGTCCTTAATGTCCGTAATGTGAAGTTCCAGGAGAGATGTTCCAGACAGAAAGGCCGCTCCTCTAAGGTGTCACGCCACGACACAAGGATAAGGAATCTAGATAAATCAAAATAGAGGGCGCCACATGGTGCAGATCAGAAGGTAAATGATATTACAAGCAAAGGTGGACAAAAGAATCCTACTCACGAGATGTAAAGCACAGATGTGCAAAACCAGCAATCCGGAACCACTTGTCGTCCGGTAGACCAATGGAAATGATCACAGGGGCGGGTCCTCGTCTCACCAGGGAGAGTCCAGGGATGCCTGGGGCAGGAGTCAGTCAGCAGAAAAGATATCCAACAGTAACTAGTCCCACACCTCAAATGACTGACTCCTGCCCCAGGCATCCCTGGACTCTCCCTGGTGAGACGAGGACCCGCCCCTGTGATCATTTCCATTGGTCTACCGGACGACAAGTGGTTCCGGATTGCTGGTTTTGCACATCTGTGCTTTACATCTCGTGAGTAGGATTCTTTTGTCCACCTTTGCTTGTAATATCATTTACCTTCTGATCTGCACCATGTGGCGCCCTCTATTTTGATTTATCTATACTGTGCATGTGTTGTTAATGGAATTAAATTGGAAAGTTGTTTAAATACCATGCTCTATCTGAATCATGAAAGTTTCATTTTGACGTTAGTTGTCCTTTTAAATCATGCTACTGGAATTAACACTAGGTTGACAGCTGCAACTTTGGAAGTTACAGTGCAGCCAAATGCATTATCCTGAAAATTCTTTTAAATTAAACCTGAGGAACTTGAAGATATCTTGATGGATGAAAATATGAAGAAAGGCAGCCTTTAGATGGTCATAAACTGATAAGGTTCCAAGGAAAGATTGGAGTAATTGTGTTTGTATTTCAACAATAGAATAAAGACACAAGATATTTTTAGCCCCTTACGGAACAAGGACATGCTATGTACATCCTCAAAAAAAAACAACAGTTAAGGACCAAGGATGTACATAGAACGTCCTCAGTGAAACTGAGCGCTGGAAACAATTGTGATCGCTTCCAGCTGCTCTCAGGGTATTGCAGTGATGCCTCGATATTGAGGCATTGTGCAATACCCTTTAGGCAGCTACCGATGCATCGGCCAGCTATGGTGCTGATGTTGGTGGCATGGGAGGGCTTGGAGGGAGGTGGTTGGGCAGCCCATCGCTGGAGGAGGCGGGAGGAGGATGGGAAGCCGGCCTGAAGGGGGCAGGAGCAGGTGGGACCGCTACGCCACGCTATGCCACCGGCACTGAGTGGGAAGGAGGGTGAAGGAGGAGAGGGGGAACCTGTGTAGGATCCGTGCATGCAAAGGGATCTGGGAGGGGGGTAGTATGCTTATGGGGGATGGGGAGCAGCTACACTATGGAAAATAAGTATTTATTTTTTTTTAAATGAATAATTTAGTGCAAACTGGGTACTGGCAGACAGCTGCCAGTACCCAAAATGGCGGCAAATAGGTAGAGGGGGAGGGTTAGAGAGCTGTTTGGAGTGGCTCAGGGAGGTTGGGTGGTAAGGGAGATCCTACACTGAATAAAATATATCATATATTTTTTTTTTTAAACTTTTATTTTTAAACTGACAGACTTTGCCAGTACTTAAGATGGGAGTGATCCTTGGGGGGTGGGGGTGGGAAGAGAGCTGTTTGAGAGGGGTCAGGGAGGGATCAGGGGGTGAGATGTGTCAGGTGGGAGGCTGATCTCTACACTAAAGCTAAAAATAACCCTACATGCTACCTAATTAACCCCTTCACTGCTGGGCATAATACAAGTGTGGTGCGCAGCGGCATTTAGCGGACATCTAATTACCAAAAAGCAATATTAAAGCCATATATGTCTGCTATTTCTGAACAAAGGGGATCCCAGAGAAGCATTTACAACCATTTGTGCCATAATTGCACAAGCTGTTTGTAAATAATTTCAGTGAGAACCTAAAATTTGTGAAAAAGTTAACGATTTTTTTTAATTTGATCACATTTGGTGGTGAAATGGTGGCATTAAATATACCAAAATGGGCCTAGATCAATACTTTGGGTTGTCTACTAAAAAAAATATATACATGTCAATGGTTATTCAGTGATTCCTGACAGATATCAGTGTTACAATGTAACTATCGCTAATTTTGAAAAAACAAAATGGTTTGGAAATAGCAAAGTGCTACTTGTACTTATTGCCCTATAACGTGCAAGAAAAGCAAAAAAAATGTAAACATTGGGTATTTCTAAACTCAGGACAAAATTTAGAAACTATTTAGCATGGTATTTTTTGGTGGTTGTAGATGTGTAACAGATTTTGGGGGTCAAAGTTAGAAAAAGTGTGTGTTTTTTTCAATTTGTTAATCATATTTTATATTTTTTTGTTTATAGTAAATTATATGATATGATGAAAATAATGGTATCTTTAGAAAGTCCATTTAATGGCGAGAAAAATGGTATATAATATGTGTGGGTACAGTAAATGAGTAAGACGAAACTTACAGCTAAACACAAACACTGCAAAAATGTAAAAATAGCCTTGGTCCTTAACGGTAAGAAAATTGAAAAATGGTCTGGTCACTAAGGGGATAAAATACTTTTGCATATGCCTTCCAATTATAATTTGGAAAAGATAATGTCAAAACTAAAGTAATTAATTATTTAAAATGAATAGGAACTTGCAATCAGGAATAATAACAAATCATTAAATTGCAAAGTGTGATATTACAAATATCAAAACATATTCCAAAAAACCCCCATGTTTTAAGTACAAAACATGAGGAAACAGACCTTACATAGTAACATAGTAATATAGTAGATGAGGTTGAAAAAAGACCGAAGTCCATCGAGTTCAACCTATACAAATCTAAAATACTACAAAAAGCTCCAGTTAAGGTTAAATAATCCCACTAAAAGGTGACCCATTTAATACTAGCAATCATATCCATGAAAATGTGTGTTCTAATGGAGTAATAGGAGATCCTGAATTATTTTCCTAATCATAAAACTTTTTGTCTTGAGAGGAATTAGACCTAGGCTTGATAAAAGGGTTGCCACCTTTTCTGGAAAAAAGATACTGGCTAAGCTCATTAGGATTTATCGGCATACAATAATTATACAGCATTAATCAGGAACTAATGCGCCTAGGTGTAATGCTCGTGGGATACTCCTTTATCAGACCGAACTCGGCCAGTAGTCTTGTTATCGCAGCGTTGAGCCAGAATGATACAGAAGATACCAGAGCAGAGAAAGTTAGTAAGATGAGGAAGGCGGAACTCACCACAGGCAGGACAGTCCCCAGCGGCAACGGCAAAGGAGTCCAAGGACAAACCACTAGAATGGTTAGGCAGGCAGGGTTTGGCAACAGCAAAGCAGTACAAGGGAACACCACTAGAATGGTCAGGCAGGCAGGATTTGGCAACAGTAAAGCAGTCCAAGGGCACACCACTAGAATGGTCAGGCAGGCAGGCAGGGTTCGGCAACAAATAGGCAATCCAGAACAACAGGGGTTAATAAGCAGAGTAGTCAGACAGGCAGGGATTAGCAACAGTATATCAATCCAGTAATTAAGGGTTATAGCAGGCAGAGTAGTCAGACAGGCAGGATTCATCAGCAGTATATCAATCCAGTAATTAATGGTTATAGCAGGCAGAGTAGTCAGACAGGCAGAGCTCAGCAACAGTATATCAATCCAGTAATTACGGGGTATATCAGGCAGAGTAGTCAGACAGGCAAGGATCATACATGAGTAGGCTAAATGAAACAACGATCTATCACACCCAGGAGCACACAAAGTAACACCTATGCATGGGCAGTGATAGATCGTTGTGATGGGATGACATCAGGAAGAGAGGAGCATGTGGCGATGATGTCAGCGCTGCACGCATCCGGATCCGACACAACCCCTGGCAACGAGACGGGAAGGAGACGCCGCGCCCCTAGCAACGGCTAGTGCGGCGCAGCGTGACACTAGGACTGATTTAAATGACCATTTGTTTGTAATTAGAGTCCAACACACTTAGAAGAAGTTTGACCATAATAGCTGCTTTATTTCTTTATTAAATCTTTGTTGTTAACTTTAAGCTGAACCTTAAAAATACCTGCCATGTCAGTAAAATACTGGCTGGATGGCAAACCTACTCGATACTAAGGAAGAAAATTAAAGGAACATGAAACACAACATTTTACTTTCATGATTCAGATTGAGAATACAATTTATTTATTTTTAAAATGTACTTTGTGTTGTTCTCATGTTATTCTTTGTTGAAGAGAGATCTAGATAGGTAGCGTGAACATGTCTGGAGCACTGCATGACAGGAAATAGTGCTGCCCTCTAGTGCTCTTGCTAATGTATAACACTGCTGCAAAACTGCTGCCATGTAGTGCTGCAGACACGTGCATTCTTCTGAATTTACCTTCCTGCTTTTCAACAAACAGTAACAAGAAAACAAAGAAATGTGATAATAAAAGTACATTGGAAAGTTGTTTAAAATGATATGCTCTATCTGAATCATGAAAGAAAAAAATTGGGTTCTATGTCATTTTAATTATGTCATCTGGGCTTTAAAGGGACAGTCTAGTCCAAAATAAACTTTCATGATTCAGATAGAGAATATAATTTTAAACAACTTTCCAATTTACTTTTATCACTAAATTTGCTTTGTTCTTTTGGTATTCTTAGTTGAAAGCTAAACCTAGGAGGTTCATATGCTAATTTCTAAGCCCTTGAAGCCCGCCTCTTCTCTCAGGGCATTTTGACAGTTTTTCACCACTAGAGGGTGTTAGTTCATGTGTGTCATATAGATAACACTGTGCTCACGCACGTGGAGTTCAGGTGAGCTAGCTCTGATTGGCTAAAATGCAAGTCTGTCAAAAGAACTGAAATAGGAGGGCAGTTTGCAGAGGTTTAGATACAAGATAATCACAGAGATAAAAAGTGTATTTATATAACTGTGTTGGTTGTGCAAAACTAGGGAATAATAAAGGGATTATCTATCTTTTAAAACAATAACAATTCTGTTGTAGACCGTCCCTTTAATATAAGATTCTAGGTTAGATCCAAAACGGACTTAACATAAAAGAGTATTTGCCCAGGCCTATGCTCGAGATAATTATCTGCATCCTGTCACACTGCAAAGCACTATAGTGACAAAACTAGAGGAAGTCACAATCCCAGTTCATGTGAAACAGAGCATATTATAGTGGGACATGTTAACGGGATACTAAACCCACTTTTTTTATTTCATGATTCAGACAGAGCATGCAATGTTAAGCTTTCTAATTGACTCCTATTATCAATGTTTCTTTGTTCTCTTGGTATCTTTATTTGAAAAGCAAGAATGTATGCCTTTGGAGTGGAGCCGGCCCATTTTTAGCCACTAATCAACAAGCACTATCCAGGGTGCTGAAACAAAAACGGAACAGATACTTAGCTTAGATTTCTGCTTATTCAAATAAAGATAGCAAGAGAACAAAGAAAATTGATAATAGGAGTAAATTAGAAAGTTGCTTGAAATTGCATGTTCTATCTGAATCATGAAAGAAAAAAAAAGGGTTTAGTATCCCTTTAACTAGTTGCATTTATAATATGCATAATCATATAGATATACAGTTACTATCTATATTATTCATAATCATTAATATTTAAGACATAAATGCCTTTATATGATTATAAGACTTGCGGATGTAGCACAAATTACTGCACCTGGTATTTGCAGCGCTATTAAATGTATTCTCTAATGAAGGATTATTAAGTCCCAGGGGGTTGAATAATTTTTAATTAACACTTTTTTATGCTACATGGTTACAGGAGACTAATACAGTATCACATATAATTTCACAGCACCTGCAAAATATTCTTCTGAAGAAAATTAAAAAAATAATATAAGTAGACTATAAATAGTTAACATTCATTTAAAGTTACGTAAGGGTAAAACATTAAACCAATATATACAATGATAAAGTAAATTTTTGTAAGACTGTAAAATCAAATAGATGTGGTACTGTAAAAGGTTTTCCATTTTAATGAGATCCCAATGATCCATTTTATCTGGTGGAGTGTATTAAATTGTCTATAAGCAGCACTAGTCTTTTTCTTTTATCTTTTGAAATAGGTGCATTTTCCTGTTGAAACCACCTCTTATACTGAAATCTGGCTGTTTAAAAGCTATGTAAACAAGGGGCAAAAGAAAATATAAACCTCCCAGTGGAGGGTGGGAGAAATAGAGAGAACCCAGTCTATTTTTATTATGTTCTTGCAGCAATGGGCTTTTACTACCTGCTTGCCTGAGTGTATTGTCTCTTTTCTTTTGCAGCAAAAAAGAATTTAACATATTTTTTATAGTTTTTGTTTTTTTACTAACAATAAAAATTTGACAATCATACGCTTCTGAAGCAAGCCCAGGAGTAGAATTGTGTGAAGTGTTCCTTATCAGCCAGTGAGCTTCTGTCTGTGATGGGGGCCCTGTCACTGTTTTGTGGGTGGAGCTGTGTTTGGAGGGTAGGATCATGGATGGCTACTGAGAATTGTGGGTTTGTTTGGGCAGTTTGTGGGTGTGTCTGGGTGCTCTGTGGGTGGAGCTGAGTGAATTTCTGCAAATAGGGACAGAGGAACAGAGCACAGAATCAGGGACAGTTGAGAGGGCTCCAAAGTACCATGATATAAAAATAAACTGAAAGAACAAGAGTGCATAATGTCCTCTTCACCTACTATAGCAGAATTATCTAGCAAAAAGCTGCAATGTTTCTGACACTCAGGCCTAATTCACAGCAGCCATAAAGCATAAATATGTCTGTAGTATGTTATGGGCCAATCAGAATGACATCTTCATTTTTCACCTTGTTTTATCTCTTTTGTTGCTGAACCATATTAAATACTCCTGTGCTAGAGGTGCTTTTAGTTGTTTGGCCCTCACAAATACATTTTCACTTTTGTTTGTAAGGTATCCACACAAACTAAACCTCATATTTTTCAGAAGACCATGTATTTTTAGAAAATAACTTTAGTGTGCAGAAATATTTTAATAAGAGAAATGCCGCCATATGAAATGCAATATAAATAAATACAGGTATACCTCACTTTACAGCGCTTCGCTAATACAGCGCTTTGTGGAGCTGAAGTTCAACCTCCAAGGATTTTAAAACAGTGCTGTAATGATCGTGAGATTGCGAGAAAAGTGACTGGCACAATTTTATTATGCTTAGTTCACTCTGTTTACAGCATTACAGTGCAATCTGTGTCTCAGTGCTATACTCTGGCAAATTGTACTACAGTGATAGTCACTATTTTACAGGTACAGTATTTATTGAATACTGTGCTGTGCGAGTGTTAAACTAAACTTAGCGCTATTGTACACCTAATATAAGTTAGTTCAAACATGTTTTTAAGTTTTTAAACACACTGGCAAGTGAAAAGAAAGCTAAAACTGCCTTGTTTCACTTTAAGGCGGTTTTCACTTTACAGCGGAGTTCCGGTCCCTAACCCCCTGTATGAGCGGGGTATACCTGTACATTTGTGTGTCATTTTGTATGGTGTACATAGTAAATAACAGGACAGGAGTCGCCATTTTGTAAATATTTCAAAACACACATTTGATTGCTCCACATTTAGCATCAGTTCACTTTCCCTAAACAACAATATTTTGGATTTTAGACCTATATAAACTGAGAAGTACAAATCACTATGTACCATGTTACACTTTATAAAATGTCTAAACATACAAATATTAAATTCATTTAAAGTTACACAAAATTCTTATTTCCCAGAGAGGTGGCTTAGCCCATTTTGACAATATATGGATGATCCTACCCCTGTCCGAAAACATTAAGCACAGAATTATTATTTTTTTTAAATAGTTCTACAAAAGTCCAATATATAATTTTATAACATACCAAATATTTTTACATTCATCCAGTTCTCCTATTTATTTTGATCCCTGAAAATGTGTATTTGTTCAGAGACACATGGATCTATGAGCCATAACAACAACACCATAAAATGAGTCTCACAGTTACTGCCAGGTTATGATTCTTACTATGGTGATCGCTTTATAGCTAAATGGACATAAAACTCCTTATTTTAATTTTGAGACCTCAACCCTTCAAATGTGGGTGTGTATGATATATTATTATGGTGAGGGGGTAATAAAAGCCTCTTTAAAAGAACTACCACAAAAATAGATCCAATGCTGAGAGCTATTTGTCATGTTATGACAATCAGCTTGCACAGGGGACCCAATTTGAAAGGGGAGAATCTTCTCATTTAAATGAAGGGTACCTTGTCCCTCTAACCCAAAATGGGGGGGGTGTGCTCCACTAGAGGCCCCTCAGGTTAAACAGTATTTTAGATGCTGCTCCAGATAATCGCTGTTTTTAAGGTGATCATGTGCAACTTACAGGGGCATCTCCCAATAAGTGGTCTGGGGGCTGAGATACGAACTTGCAAAGCCATCCCCAGTGCCATGGCTCAGTCTGTATAACACCTCCTTGTAACATCACCGGCGCCAGCCAAGAAGAGGCGACTGCAGTCTCCTTCCCCAGCTGCAGTGCCAGAGGTCCCCAGAATACAGATCGGAAGGGAGACACCCCCAGAACAATGACACAAAAGGGTAGATTTATCATACCCCGGGCTGACATGATTCCCTATAGCGAATCATGTCCGCCCTGCATCTTTAAATGCAGACAGCATATGCTGTCGACATTTAACATTGCACAAGCATTTCTAGTGAAATGCGTGAGCAATTCCGCCCCCTGCACATTCGCTGTCAATTGGCCGCGAGCAGGGGATGTCAATCATCCCGATCGTATTTGATCGGGATGATTGTAGTTAAGGAGCAGCAATCTTGATAAATGTACCCCATAGTCATCACTTGCACTGCAGTATAGATGCACGATGACAGCTGGTTGTCATACACATGTAAAAGGTTAAAGGGACAGTCAACTCAAAAATTGTTATTGTTTAAAAATATAGATAATCCCTTTATGACCCATTCCCCAGTTTTGCATAACCGACACTGTTATATTAATACACTTTTTACCCCTGTGATTACCTTGTATCTAAGCATCTTCTGACAGCCCCCTGATCACATGGCTATTTATTATCTATTGACTTGCATTTTAGCAAAAAAGTGCAGTGTCATGCACAACTCCACGGGAGAGAACACAATGTTATCTATATGGCTCACATGAACAAGCAGTCACCTGTTGTGAAAAGCAAATAAAAAACGTGATAAGAGGCTGTCTGTAGTAGCTTACAAACAGGCAGAAATTTAGAGGTTTAAATGTTATAAAGTATATTAATATAAAGATGTTTGTTGTGCAAAGCTGGGGAATGGAACATTTAAATAATTGTTTTTATATAATGCATTTAAACAATAGCATTTAAAAAAAAATATCAACAGATGTTCCTTTTCTGAAAGAGAAAATAAATAAATTGTTTTTATGCTTGTGGGCTGTATCCAATAGACTAGTTTTTGTTGTTGTTGTTGTTGTTTAATGTCAATCTAAGCATTAGCCTGTTTCCCTCTCCCAAACCTCAACCACTCTGTTGTTTACAACTCCTCTTATTCACTGTTATAAATTATTCTACACAATTATGTATCTCTTCCAAAAAAACTCTCTGTATAGCAGCAGCATCCATTTTGCAAAAGAAAAATAGTACACACTCTTCTTGTATCTCACCTTTGCTATATTAACTATAATGTCTTCAAACTCTTCAACCGAGACAAGAAAGCTGCCTCATATCTGAGAAATTTGTCGTATTGTATTTTGCTTTTATGTGACACTGTCATATTTGCTGTAATATTACAGTTGAATTACATTTTTTTTCCCAATCTTTTTTTATGTTTTAAGATTGGATTTGAGAATATACTACAGGTAACTATTTTTAAAAATAAAAGAATCTTGGAAGCCTACTGCCAGCTAGTGGCTAAAAAATGAATGCAGGAAAAAAAAACACACAAATGTATTTTAATAGTTAGATTAAGAAAAGCAAAATAAAAAATACCCATTTAGAATTTTCAAATCTTTACAATTGTTTTTAATTTGCAGACTGATACCAGTGCATTTTAAAAGAATAATCTGAGCTCTAATCTATATATTAAAGGGATACTAATAATTTTTATATCAAATGTTTCATTAAATAACACTGCAAAATGCATTCATGTACTTTTAACCCTTTTCATGTAATTTACCTAAAAAAATAAAAGTGTGGCTTTACAAATTGTCAGAGCAGTAAATGCACACTGATGAGACTTGCCAAGGGTAACCCTGCTGCATATCTTTCTCTAATTGATTTAACAAGTAACAACTGCAAAACAATGCACTCTATACTAACATAATGACCAATGATAGCCTTGTTATCTGCAGACTCAAGCTCGCATTGGCTATTCCAAATAAGTGGTTGGTGAAGTTTGCCTATTGAAAGACAATTTCTGCATAAAAGTTAATCTGCTTTAAAAATGTTCAGGCTTGGATAATATGTTATACTAGAGAAATATATCAGAAATGCCTTGTAATTACAAGTTGTTTAGTTTCATGGCAGCAGTGTTTGTAACATTGTTGAGTATTATAGGGCAACAGGGCTTATCAATATAGGTCCACATTTTATTTCTTAAAGCAATGGTACAATCCTGACAAAACGGGGCGCATTATCAGACCTCTCAACAGTCCCAATTTGTGCAGGACAGTCCCAATTTCTGAGGTCTGTTCTACTGTCCCACTGGACACAGATTTTAGTCCTGCATTGTCACTACCAGGAGCAAACTGACTCATCTGGTGGGCAATCAGTCACCAGCTGAGGGGGCCCCATGCATGCCTGTCATCTCTCTGTCACCGTCCACATGGTGCCACTGGGGCTACCTTTTTTAACACTGGCATTTTCAAGCTGGGTGTGACATCACTAGTTGGGGCGAGAAAGAGTGTAATGGAATAATGCTGCTCAGCAAGCCAGCCAAGAGATGGCTAGAGAATTCAGTATAGTGACAGCCACACTGAGTACGATAACCTACTTCAACCACTAACACAGTACAGGGAAAGGACATGGGAGACACAGAGTGAGTGAAAAGCTTAGTTTGAGTTATAACTGGGTATGTATAGGGTAATGTATTTCTAAAACATGAGGGCACTGCATACACCACATTGTAGAAAACAACCATCTGTTCCATGTAAGACCGGATTGGGTAAGAAGATCATTTTTTGCACTGCATTGGCTGCATGACCATGAAGTAAAAAGAACTTAAGAGATGATGGGGGGGGGGGGGGGGCAAGTCTACCATAGTTCTCTTTAAATATGGAACCATAAAAACTTAAATTATGCTTACCTGATAATTATCTTTTCTTCAGATGGAAAGAGTCCACAGCTGCATTCATTACTTTTGGGAAATAAGAACCTGGCCACCAGGAGGAGACAAAGACACCCCAGCCAAAGGCTTAAATACTCCTCCCACTTCCCTCATCCCCCAGTCATTCTGCTGAGGAACAAGGAACAGTAGAAGAAATACCAGGGTGAAAAAGTGCCAGAAGAATAAAAATAAGAGACGCCCCACAGAACAAATAAGGGTGGGGAGCTGTGGACTCTTTCCATCTGAAGAAAAGAAAATTATCAGGTAAGCATAATTTAAGTTTTTCTTCATAAATGGAAAGAGTCCACAGCTGCATTGATTACTTTTGGGAAAACAATACCCAAAAGTAATCAAAAACGGAAGGGTACAATAGGCAGCCCATTCTGAGGGCACCAGGCCTGAAAAAAACACAACCCAACCAAACCCTGCTTCGTCGGAGCCGGGCAAAAAAACTAGAAGGAAAAGGCCCCAAGGACACTGTGCCCCAAAGACACTGACCCGCAGATAGTCCAAAGGCCTAACTAGAGACCGCAAAGCAGACTCACTGAGCCAACACTTCTCCAGGAGAACCGTCGCCCAGCAGTCGGTCCTCACACAACCCTTACTAGTACAGTACCAAAAGAGAGGACAAGGGTGAACCAAAGGGATACCCAAAAGGTAGAGCAAAATCCAATAAAGGAAAAGCCCCCTTCAAAAGAAGGCCAAGTCCACAGAGACCCGAATGGATTCCGAGAACAAGGGGAGATGACGCCCAACCCACAAGGAGCAACCGGGCATCCCCAAGGAGAAGAAACATCTCCCAAATATTGTGTAACAGCACCGAAAAGACAGCTGAAGACAAAGTCCTCAAAACGTCAGAACTCAGAGACTGAGCAAACAGAAAAATTACAAGTAGCAAACTCAGAAGATAAACATCTGAGTCCAGTAACACGCTGACATTCGTATGAAGACACAGAGAAAACTCTCTGTAAGGAAAAAGCGGCCAAACAAACTAGCAGAGTGCCCAACCTCCAAGGCAGAGGACACACTCCAGGCAATCAAGGCTGAACAACCTTGGCTTGTATGTGCACTGGGTCACTACAATATACTTAGTATGCTCCATTTGCACTACAGTGTGCAAAACACTCTGTGAGTATCCATTTGTTGGGAACAGCTAGTGGGTTTGTAATACCTAATTGATCTGCACTAGGAGTCACCCTCTTTATTCCTTCCATATTCTAGGCAATCCAGGCTGCCAGACCTACTCACAGATCTCAAAGGGGAAGAGGCACAGAACCTCTAACAAAAAGGTCCACTGGCATCCACAAGACCTGAGGATAAACAACGGATCTCAGATCCTACACCTAGCCGGACCAGCCCAAGCAACGGCAAATCTGAAGCAAGGGAACAGAAAGGAACCCCAAGACCTGCCCCCAAAAGGGCAGAAGAATGGACAAAGCCACTTCAACCTAAAGACAATCGAGCAGGCGTTATACCCAAAGAGATGTAGCAAAGCTACCTGACTAAGTCTCAATACGGAGCCAACAGCTCCCCAGATGGAAAGGAACAACTCAAAGAGCAGCCCAATCCTCGAACCAGATAAAACATCTGTTCCAACCTCCCGAACACCAGGGAGGCCCCTAAAAAAGGAACCACACCTCCGTAAGGAGGACAAAGAGCCCCTGAAGAGGAGAGCGTCGATAAACACTGGCCCATAAGACAGGAAGTCATAGGAAGAACCGAGAGGACACAAGGCCACGTCACTGATAAACACGGAGAAAGAAAACCCTTAAAACACCATTGTGCTAGCACACACACAGGCACAAAAGTGACAGCTGAGCAACTGCAAACCTTCTATTTGCTAGGCAGGAAAGCCCACCATCAGGTCACATTAGTTGGCTGTCCCAAGGGAACCGTATCGTCTGTACAAAACAAGCCCCAAGGAGCCCTGGCTCTTAGTAAATCTGGCCAAGTTGTAAAACCGAACAGCCAGAACAAGGGCTAAGCCAAAGTACCCCGGAAACTGGAACCCCCAGGCCAGTCCTAAGATCATAGGTCCAGTAACATCCCACAGCAGGATCCACAATCCCCCTCGACAACCAGAAGATCAGGACAGAAGCCCGGGCCCCACAAATGTTTAGATTAAACAATCTTCCAGGAACATAAATTCCTCGTTTGATATAAAAAAACAGACCTCCCAGGGAAAAATCCAGAATAACCCGGATAACAAGATCAAGAAGCCCTTGCAGGAGCCCAACAGTCCAAAGAGCCAAGGCCATAAAAGGACATTAGAGCTAACAGGCGTCCAAGCAACATGAAAAAAGCACGGCTAATCCCCCTTAAGGGACACAAGGTGCTGCTCATTTTATCAACCTCAAAAGGAGGAAGGCTGAGTAGACCTCACTGGGGATCGAACTGGCAACCCTCGATTTGCTACAGTACAGATTAGCCACAGAGCATTAGTATGCTGAGCTAGCTGTCCAGCTAGCCACGAGCTCCATACACAAGGGGAACAGTGAGGACAAGTCACCCGAACAGAGCAACAGCAAGCCTCCACATCACCTCAGATTCGAAGTCAGAGGACAGTAAAACATGGGTTTGGATGCCACCTGGATCGTAATACCTGAACCATATGAGTGGAAAACCACTAGGACCTCTTCTATCCCAAGAAGGAGATGCAGAGCATTCCCAACACCGGGAAAGGACCCCTAACCGGAGCCCAAAAAGACCTCACTGTCTAATGTCCCGGAAAAGGAACAACCAACTCCCAAAGGGAATCCAAGTCCTCCGAAAGTGACCCATCCACAAGGAGAAATGGACAAAATCCAAGAGGTCTCAATGAAGAAGAGGACCACTAAAGGAACAAGTCCAAAAAGGACAATTTCCTAAAGCAACACCGCCCCGACCGGCGGAAAAGAGGCACTAAACCCTCTAATTTTCCCCCCACATGGGAAGAAATACTCTAGGTTCCGAGGGCATCGGAAGCAACAGAGAGTGACGCAGTAAAATTCACTGACCCAGTCACCAAAGAGATGGCTATTTAGGACTGAAACAATCCCGAGAGCCGCACGGACCCGTAAGTCCTCTTGAGAATGCTTGGCTAAAACTTATAAAATAAATATAAAATAAAGCTAAGAGCACTCGGCACCCCCGCCTGACAAGCAAGGCATAATAGGCACCACTTGTCTGACTAAGCCACGAGACAGAAGATCTGAACCCAATCAGGACCAGCCTGCAACCAGGGTCCTAACTGCCAGATATTTTTAAGTTCCCGCAGGAAACATAGTATGAAACGAAAATAAAATTTATCCTAACCGGATTAAATAAAATAACGGGCAACCAAAAGGTTAACGCACAAGAAGAACAGAAGGTCCCGTAGGACCAGCCTAATGGAAACCCTTTTCTTCCAACAAAACTGGGAAGGATCTCAAAACAAGACTTAAAGGAGATTACTTCATCCCCCCATGTCTAACGAGCTGAGCCATTCGAAGGAGGAGACTGATGAGTCCCATACCCAAGAAGGATAGGGTCACCAAGCAGCTCAAAAACGTGTCTGAGTAAAACACTAAGGCGAGCCTTAGGCACAACACTCAGGAATAGTTATACCCGCAGAAGCTGAGAGACCTGGGGCCATCAGACACAAGCACAATCACAAATAAACATCTGGACTTTGCAGACGCACATGCGCCAAAAGTATGTAAAAGAGAAAACATGCCACAACCTCCGTGGGGGAACAATCCACCCTCTGAGGAGGGAAACACATAACTTGGGTTACGCGCATGTGTAGCAGTAGGGAGCGGTATGGAACTCGCCTCCCGGAGGACAGGGCCCCCCGAGTCGAATGGCTCAGCAGTCTCTTGAATCCCCGAACCCGAGGAACAAGGCACTCTAGGATGGTCTAAAGAACATAACTGACTGACCTGAGTCAATGGGGCCAAATCCCATTCTTCACAGGACGAAGAATCTGAATCAGAAAGTTGACCAAACTCAATATCAGTATCCAATTTTTTTTCTTTCGTGATTCAGATAGAGCATGCAATTTTAAGCAACTTTCTAATTTACTCCTATTATCATTTTTTCTTCGTTCTCTTGCTATCTTTATTTGAAAAATAATGCATCTAAGCTTTTTTTTTGGTTCAGACTCTGGACAGCACTTTTTTATTGGTGGATGAATTTATCCATCAATCAGCAAGAACAACCCAGGTTGTTCACCAAAAATGGGCCGGAATCTAAACTTACATTCTTCCATTTCAAATAAAGATACCAAGAGAATGAAGAAAATTTGATAATTAAATTAGAAAGTTGCTTAAAATTTCATGCTCTATCTGAATCACGAAAGAAAAAATGTGGGTTCAGTGTCCCTTTAAGCCTTTGGCTGGGGTGTCTTTGCCTCCTCCTGGTGGCCAGGTTCTTATTTGCCAAAAGTATTGAATGCAGTTGTGGACTCTTTCCATTTATGAAGAAAATTAATTATTACGTTTTTTGTTTTTAAATTTAATTTATGAGTTGCTGGCCCTCCACCAGTTTGACTTTGTACATTGCACAACATTATGCCCTTTCCCAAGCATACTGACTTTCCCCATCCTAGACAAAATAGTCTCTCCCCATAACCCTGTAATTCGGTTTACTAGCTGAGGACAGCATGTGCAGGAAATACTTGGAGGGAAGAGGCAAGTGATCACCAAGGCTAAAGACTCTCAGAGAAGAGTCTGCAGCTGAGAGACAGAATAAGTAGGTGCATTTTTTTATTGTTTGACCTGACCTAGCCTCTCCCGGAAAACAGTGAGAAGTTTGCTGCTTTTTCTGAGACAACATTCTTTACTGTTTTTTTTTAGCAAAAGAGGTAAGCAGAACTACTCGGAGACAAAGCAGATAAAGAATTCAAAGAGACAATAAAAATCAGCAATGAGGGTTTAACCCCCTTGGTTGACACTGTATCATATGCATGACAGTGAATGGAGAACCATTCACCATTAACCATTAACACCCTGTGCAACCATGTTGTAAAGCTCTTTGGCAGCCAAGAGGTTAATGTTAATGTGATAATGGTTCTGGACAAAGGCAAGTGTGTGTGTGAATAATTAAGATTTATTTTCTTATGTGCTACCTCAACTTAGATCCCATCCCGGTGACATACTAAAACATATTTTACATAGCAGTTTTTGTGGCAAACACCAATATAAATCCTGTTAGGATTATAGTTTCAGATTTCAACGTGGAGGGGGGAAAAAAATCATTTTTCATGTAATTTAAAGTAATGACATATAGCTCAAAAAATGAAAAGCATTCAACAAATTGAAATAGTAGAAGTTATACTGTTTTGCTGCTACCAGTTAGGGACAGAGATCAATGAGCTCCTACATTAATCAAGCAATCACTGAGAAGAATGCTGCAGGTTGAGATTCTGGGATACTACAGGATGTCCTCTCTGTTGCACAGTAAAACAATACACTATAAAACAAGGGGAAATAAATAATTAATGCACATTACAATTTTCTTTTAGCCATATAATAAACCATTTCAGTGTGACGCCAATTTACTGATGTATTGGGAGTTTTCTGGAGTCATGTTTCACAGATATAATAATAACAGGCATATAATTACCAAAATAAAGGCAGCCAGTAAAAGTGCTTTTACACAGTGGTCTATGGGGACTGTGTTATTCCTGTAAATATATATGTTTTTGCTTATATACATACTGTATATATTTATGTGTTAATATGTGTATATACACATATAAGCACATAAATATATATGTATTTAAGCATATACATATATATTTTGACTTACACCCTTCGCTGCACTAGGTTGTTAGCCATGTCTAACGGCATGAGAACAAAGCTCAAATTGGAGCCTATGGAAGCATGCTCTAGGGAGTGCAAAGCTTCCATGCAATGCGAACGCGGCTAACTTGTAATACCAGCGCACATTTGTGTGCGCTGCTATTACTGAGAGGAGGGCAAATATTGCGCTTACCCAAGCCCAATTTTGTGCTCCATTCATAATCTGGCCCATAATGAGACTGCATAGGCTATCTATTAAATTTGAGGTCTTACCTGGGCATATCTGTATAACTGGGAGACACCTGGCTGAAGCAAGTAGTGGGTGGGTGGAGCATGATTTGTGTGGGACTAGAAATGGGGTTAAGGGGGCCCTTAACCATAAAATCTTGTGTATGTGTGTGGGGGATGGAATTGTGTATGGGGCTGCATGGGATGAGAGCAAGTGTGGAGTTGTGTGTGTGGCTTTGTGGATGGGAGTGTGTGTGGGTTTATCTGTGTGGAGTTGTATGTGTGTGTGTCTGTGTGGCTATCAGGGATTGAAGTGTGTATGAGGTTGGCTGTGCTGAATGAGAGTGAGTGTGGAATTGTAAATGGCCCTATGGATGAGGTTATCTGTGTGGGGTTCTGTGTACGTGGTGTGTATGGGGTTGGTCGTGTGGGATCAGTGTGAGTGTGCAGTTGTGTGTGGCTGTATGGATGATGTTATCTATGTGGAGTTGTGTGTGTGTATGTGTGTGTGGCTGTCTGAGAATGGAGTGCGTATGGGGTTGGCTGTGTGGGATGAGTGTTAGTGTGGAGATATGTGTGGCCGTATGGATGAGGTTATCTATGTGGAGTTGTGTGTGTGTGGCTGTCTGGGATTGAAGTGTGTATGGGGATGGCTGTGTGGGATAAGAGTCAGTGTGGAGTTATGTGTGGCTGTATGGAGTAGGTTATCTGTGTGGAGTTGTGTGTGTGTTGCTGTCTTTGATTGGAGTGTGTATGTGGTTCGCTGTGTGGGATGAGAGTGTGTGTGGTTGTATGGATGAGGTTATCTGTGTGGAGTTGTGTGTGTGTTGCTGTCTTTGATTGGAGTGTGTATGGGATTGGCTGTGTTGAATGAAAGTCAGTGTGGAGTTGTGTGTGTATTGCTGTCTTTGATTGGAGTGTGTATGGGGTTGGCTGTGTTGAATGAGAGCGAGTGTGGAGTTGTGTGTGTGTATGTGTGTGTTACTGTCTTTGATTGGAGTGTGTATGGGGTTGGCTGTGTTGAATGAGAGTGAGTGTGTAGTTGTGTGTGTGTATGTGTATGTTACTGTCTTTGATTGGAGTGTGTATGGGGTTGGCTGTGTTGAATGAGAGTGAGTGTGGAGTTGTGTGTGTGTGTGTGTGTGTATGTTACTGTCTTTGATTGGAGTGTGTATGGGGTTGGCTGTGTTGAATGAGAGTGAGTGTGGAGTTGTGTGTGTGTGTTGCTGTCTTTGATTGGAGTGTGTATGGGGTTGGCTGTGTTGAATGAGAGTGAGTGTGGAGTTGTGTGTGTGTATGTGTATGTTACTGTCTTTGATTGGAGTGTGTATGGGGTTGGCTGTGTTGAATGAGAGTGAGTGTGGAGTTGTGTGTGTGTGTATGTTGCTGTCTTTGATTGGAGTGTGTATGGGGTTGGCTGTGTTGAATGAGAGTGAGTGTGGAGTTGTGTGTGTGTGTTACTGTCTTTGATTGGAGTGTGTATGGGGTTGGCTGTGTTGAATGAGAGTGAGTGTGGAGTTGTGTGTGTGTGTGTATTGCTGTCTTTGATTGGAGTGTGTATGGGGTTGGCTGTGTTGAATGAGAGTGAGTGTGGAGTTGTGTGTGTGTGTGTATGTTGCAGTCTTTTATTGGAGTGTGTATGGGGTTGGCTGTGTTGAATAAGAGTGAGTGTGGAGTTGTGTGTGTATGTTGCAGTCTTTGATTGGAGTGTGTATGGGGTTGACTGTGTTGAATGAGAGTGAGTGTGGAGTTGTGTGTGTATGTTGCTGTTTTTGATTGGAGTGTATATGGTGTTGGCTGTGTTGAATGAGAGTGAGTGTGGAGTTGTGTGTGTGTGTGTATGTTGCAGTCTTTTATTGGAGTGTGTATGGGGTTGGCTGTGTTGAATAAGAGTGAGTGTGGAGTTGTGTGTGTGTGTGTGTATGTTGCTGTCTTTGATTGGAGTGTGTATTGGGTTGGCTGTGTTGAATGAGAGTGAGTGTGGAGTTGTTTGTGTGTTGCTGTTTTTCATTGGAGTGTGTATGGGGTTGGCTGTGTTGAATGAGAGTGAGTGTGGACTTGTGTGTGTGTGTATGTTGCAGTCTTTGATTGGAGTGTGTATGGGGTTGGCTGTGTTGAATGACAGTGAGTGTGGAGTTGTGTGTGTATGTTGCTGTCTTTGATTGGAGTGTGTATGGGGTTGGCTGTGTTGAATGAGAGTGAGTGTGGAGTTGTGTGTGTACGTTGCTGTCTTTGATTGGAGTGTGTATGGGGTTGGCTGTGTTGAATGAGATTGAGTGTGGAGTTGTGTGTGTGTTGTTGTTTTGGATAGAAGTATTCAGTTGCAATGTGTTTATCTTGTATGTTTCTGTATATATTAAATATTTTTGGTAAATTTCAAAATTTTGCATTGATTGTCTTTGTGACAGCAATTATGTGTATCATAACTGATTTTATTCTCTTTTAAAGTGATGCTGCAAGTATATGTGTGCTGGCAGAGTAGTAATGGGCCGTGTGTGTGTGCATGGAGTTCTATTAGTGGGGGGGGGGGGGGGGGGAAGAAAAGTTTCCCTATTTGGCTATTTCAAATGTTGGGAGCTATGCATTATCGTTGGATGCCTGCATTTTAAAATTACAGGGAGTGCAGAATTATTAGGCAAATTAGTATTTTGACCACATCATCCTCTTTATGCATGTTGTCTTACTCCAAGCTGTATAGGCTCGAAAGCCTACTACCAATTAAGCATATTAGGTGATGTGCATCTCTGTAATGAGAAGGGGTGTGGTCTAATGACATCAACACCCTATATCAGGTGTGCATAATTATTAGGCAACTTCCTTTCCTTTGGCAAAATGGGTCAAAAGAAGGACTTGACAGGCTCAGAAAAGTCAAAAATAGTGAGATATCTTGCAGAGGGATGCAGCACTCTTAAAATTGCAAAGCTTCTGAAGCGTGATCATCGAACAATCAAGCGTTTCATTCAAAATAGTCAACAGGGTCACAAGAAGCGTGTGGAAAAACCAAGGCGCAAAATAACTGCCCATGAACTGAGAAAAGTCAAGCGTGCAGCTGCCAAGATGCCACTTGCCACCAGTTTGGCCATATTTCAGAGCTGCAACATCACTGGAGTGCCCAAAAGCACAAGGTGTGCAATACAAAGAGACATGGCCAAGGTAAGAAAGGCTGAAAGACGACCACCACTGAACAAGACACACAAGCTCAAACGTCAAAACTGGGCCAAGAAATATCTCAAGACTGATTTTTCTAAGGTTTTATGGACTGATGAAATGAGAGTGAGTCTTGATGGGCCAGATGGATGGGCCCGTGGCTAGATTGGTAAAGGGCAGAGAGCTCCAGTCCGACTCAGACGCCAGCAAGGTGGAGGTGCAGTACTGGTTTGGGCTGGTATCATCAAAGATGAGCTTGTGGGGCCTTTTCGGGTTGAGGATGGAGTCAAGCTCAACTCCCAGTCCTACTGCCAGTTTCTGGAAGACACCTTCTTCAAGCAGTGGTACAGGAAGAAGTCTGCATCCTTCAAGAAAAACATGATTTTCATGCAGGACAATGCTCCATCACACGCGTCCAAGTACTCCACAGCATGGCTGGCAAGAAAGGGTATAAAAGAAGAAAATCTAATGACATGGCCTCCTTGTTCACCTGATCTGAACCCCATTGAGAACATGTGGTCCATCATCAAATGTGAGATTTACAAGGAGGGAAAACAGTACACCTCTCTGAACAGTGTCTGGGAGGCTGTGGTTGCTGCTGCACGCAATGTTGATGGTGAACAGATCAAAACACTGACAGAATCCATGGATGGCAGGCTTTTGAGTGTCCTTGCAAAGAAAGGTGGCTATATTGGTCACTGATTTGTTTTTGTTTTGTTTTTGAATGTCAGAAATGTATATTTGTGAATGTTGTGATGTTATATTGGTTTCACTGGTAAAAATAAATAATTGAAATGGGTATATATTTGTTTTTTGTTAAGTTGCCTAATAATTATGCACAGTAATAGTCACCTGCACACACAGATATCCCCCTAAAATAGCTAAAACTAAAAACAAACTAAAAACTACTTCCAAAACTATTCAGCTTTGATATTAATGAGTTTTTTGGGTTCATTGAGAACATGGTTGTTGTTCAATAATAAAATGAATCCTCAAAAATACAACTTGCCTAATAATTCTGCACTCCCTGTAGATGCAATCAAAGAACACAGTGTACAAATACAAATTCACACATTCTTTGATTATAAAAAAATAATTATATTATATTTGTCCTCACACTTTTCATAGGAACATGTGTGAAAGGAATATGTAGGCGGATAACAGAGTGTGTGATTGATGCTTTAGAGAATATAACTCTGACTTTCTTTGGTCTGTATGATCTTTAGCCGATCCTGCAACCCACAGCTATAGGCAATTCTGGCTATTAGTTACACAAATGAAAGAAACTGTTTCCATGGAGACTAACTGAAACTAGCTTACCTGTCAGGTGTTGCTTCAGTCTTTAAAGTTGTCTGTGAAACTCTTCTATAATTTATATGAAGGATCAGCAGTCAACCATTAAATATATTTATGCAAAGTAAGGTTAAAGGGACAGGCAAGTCAAAATTTAATTTTCATTATTCAGTAACCTAGTAAGGCTCATAAACTGATTTCTAATCCATTGAAGGCTGTCTCTTATCCCAGTGCATTTGACAGTTTATCTATTATTTTAAACAATAAAATTGTTCAAGTAGACTGTCCCTTTAATTAATGCTGTTTAGTGTAACTAACAGGAAGTGCAACTAGGGATATCAGGTGTCCATTAAAGCCTTTATGGGTCACATGCAGGCACATCTTGGGGTCTCAGAAGTCTCAACTGAGACTGGGACTACACTTTTAGGGCGCCCTCTTGTGTTGAGTATAGTTTGCAATAAATTTGCATTATATCATTGCTACAGGAAGTGAGTTTAAGGGGCAGGAGACACAGGAAACAGGAAGAGTACCATTGAAGCCAAGTTAGGGCTGTCTATATCCAGTAATGTAATAGAGTGATTGTAGAAAAGCAGCCTGTCTCTGTCATCATCAGTAATAGAAACAAGCAGACAACATATGGGGGTATATTTATAAAGCAGAGGATGCTGCTTATTCCGCGCAAGCCTTCTGCCTTGCCAGAAACAAAAGTTAAGAAGCAGCGGTTGTAAGATATGGGATGATTGACACCCCATGCTAGTGGCCGATTGGTCGCGAATGTGCAGGGGGCGGCATTGCACAAGCATTTCACGAGTATGCTGTAGGCATTTAGTGATGTTGGGTGGACATGATCCACTGTCCGACAGTTAATAAATCTACCCCATGGTATCAGGAGTGAACGTTTTTCCAGGAATTGAACTACAGCAATAATACAACATGGATACACAGCATGGAGCAGTCACAAGGCAACATCATACAGCAAAAGAGCAAATAACTTGCCAGTTTTGCCAGCCTCAAACCAAAACCAGAGCTCAGGTTTGTGAGGAATTCGGAAGAATTGTGGGGAACATTTAATCACAGATTTCCACTGTATATGGGTGCCACAAACCCCTGTTCAATCCCAGATGATCATAAAGTAGCTTTGCTTTTAGCTGTTGCTAGGACAGTGGCTTTAGACATGTATAACAGTTTTCTATTATCAGAAACGGATTGTGATAATTATGAGCTTGTTATGGAGAAATTTACAACATATTGCACTCCCCAAGAAAAATTAAACTTATGAGCGTTTTGTGTTTAACTTAATTGTACAGCAACCACAGAAGAGATTGTTACTGACCTTGGATTAAAAAGCAGTTCTTGTAATGTTGGTGCTTTGCAAGAATCACTGATTAGAGCCAGACTTGTTATAGGCTGCAACAACAACAAAACATGTGAGAGGCTTCTCAGGGACTGTGACCTGACACTGCAAAAAGCTATCTTAATATGTCAGTCTGCTGAATAGACCAGAAAACAACTAGTAATGTAATGCATAAAAACAGCACTCAGGAAGTGGTGAATGAAAAAAGGAAATCCCAGTCAGCAGAGACAAAAGGAAGGCAAGTTACACCTCTATTAGACAGGAGACAGAGTAAATCATCTAGAAAACATTGCAGAGACCACAACAAAATTTCAGACCTGCGCCAGTAGAGACTGGGATTGTGCTTTTGGAGCCAGGGATAAACCAGAACTGGAAAATGCAGAGAATTTATCACCTGGAACTGGAGCGTTTCAAAATGGAGAGCCCCAACAGCCATGGATAACGGAGCGGTTTCGTAACGAGTGCGGGCTGAAGGGGCCTGCCATCAATGGCCTCAATAGCAAGCGGAACGGACCGAGGCAAAACAGGAATGGAGTGCTTTGATACAAAAGCACTGTCAATGAAATAGCCCGCAGCACCAGAGTCAACAAGAGCCTGGGAGTCCACCCAGGAAAGGACAACCATGACCAAAGGTTTCTCCTTTAGCAGTTCCGGGGACGAGGATAAACCACCCAAGGTCTGCCCCCAACAGGGCCTTAGGTGTGAGCGTTTCCTGGCCGTGTAGGACAAGACTTCAAAAGGTGGCCCTGTAACCCACAATAGAGGCAGAGCCCCTCCCTCCTCCTAAAGCCCCTCTACGCCATGGATAGACACGTGAATCCCAACTGCATCGGATCAGCAGTACCTGGTGACTCGGGACCAGGAGGCATGGGTGGGAATGAACAAGTAGGAGACAATGGAACAGGAGGCTTCCACAAGCACTCCTTGAAAGAGGGCCTCTCTCTGAGTCTGATGTCAATTAGGATCAAAAAAGACACCAATGCCTCGAGATCCTCTGGTAAATCTCTGGCAGCAACTTCATCTTTAATCGCATCAGAGAGCCCATGAAAGAAGGCGGCAACAAGGGCTTCATTGTTCCAACCTACCTCTGTGGCAAGCATACGGAACTCAATGGCATACTGAGCAACAGATCTTGTACCTTGCTGAATGGACATGAGTCGTTTAGCAGCAGAGGAGGAGCGAGCCGGAACATCAAATACCCTTCGAAAGGAGGCCACAAATTCAGGATAATTTGAAATCACAGGTTTATTAGTCTTCCACAAGGGATTAGCCCAGGCAAGAGCTGTGTCAGAGAGTAACGAGATGAGAAATCCCACCTTAGCTCTGTCAGAGGGAAACGCCTGAGGTAACATCTCAAAGTAAATGCCCATCTGGTTCAAAAATCCTCTGCACTGAATAGGATCTGTTCCATATCGCTGAGGTAGAGGTGCAGAATTGGACATGCTCCTGGTAGGACTAGGTGCAGCAGCGGAAACAGGAGCAGCCATAACTTGTGGGACACTTTGGACCAAATGTGCAGTGCGAGTCAGCAGGGTTTGCAAGGCTAGTGCAAATTGATCCAAGCGGTGATCCTGTTCATCCATCCTGGAAATTATGGTAGGTAAAGATGGATTATTAGCACCATCAGGATTCATGGCCCTTGCATAATGTCAGGGTGCCAGGAATCAGACTGAGACGAGAAGTGAAAAAAATAATCACACCTTTATTAATAACAAAAAATAATAAAAAGTCCACAAGTCAAATAACAAGTCAGGAGTCAAAACCAGAGCTGGTAGTCAGACAAGCCGAGTCAGGAGCCAAAGCGAATAGTCCGACGATCCGAGTCAGGAGCCAAAGCGAGTACTCAGACGAGCCGGAATCAGGAACAAGGAGAACAGCAGATTCAGGAACAAGCCAGGGATCAGGAACCAGATGGGACGTCAGACAGCCAGGTAATACACAGGAACTGGAACTCACAAACAGGTCTGAGACAACGCAAGGGCAAAGCATACTAAACAGAGGCCCTTTAAATAATAAGTGATGACATCACAATTCTGAGACTGTAACCTGTCTCACACGGATGATATACACCAGTCTGGTCATAAAAGGACGTGCAGGAAATGAGCAGCATCACACACTATGCACCAGAGTCAGCAAGAGAGGTGAGTAAAATGGCTGCCAGCAGCACATGGCAAACAAAGCAGGGGAAAAAAAACTGACACAGTGTAAGCAAGGTACACATCTGCATGCAGTTGAGACAAATACCTCTGGTGAGGGTGATCTTTTTGTAGATATGGTGAAGAAGGTGTCTATGCCTGATAAAGAATGGATTGTAAAAGTGGCATCTTACGGTACAGTGATACCATCCAAAGTGGATACTGGAGCAGATTCTAATGTCATTCATGAGAAACTATGGGCAAGACTAAAGCCTAGACTAAAACTGCAGGACAAAATAAAATACTGAGAGCATATAATGGACTTGAAATCCCTACTGTGGGACAATGCACTTTGTCCCTACATCATAATATCACAAAAACAATACACACATTTGTTGTAGCTCTTGGAGAAAGAGTTCCTGTACTTGGTTTACAGTCTATACAACAGCTAGGGCTGGTCAACAAACTGTTTGCAATTACAGAAAAAAAGCATTATTACTACCTTGCTAGAGGACTACAAGGGTGTATTTATTGGACTTGGTAAGTTCCCTATTGAATATAAAATGACTTTAAAACCTGGAGCAGCACCAGTAATTCATGCAGCACGTAAAGTACCAGTAGATTTAAGAGATAAGCTTAAAAAGATCTACACCACCTCTTAAAACTAGAAGTCATAGAACGTGTACATAAGCCAACATAATGGGTTCACTCCTTAGTTATTTTGGCAAAAAAGGATGGTTCTTTTAGACTGTATAGGAAACAATTACACAAACAATCCCCTAAACAGAGTTCAATACCAGAACTCCACATAACAGGTCAGGCCGAGACAAAGCATATGTTTTGCCCCACTAACAGGCTCCTCCTCCTCTTACTAGTCACCCCTGCAAACTGCTATAAATTTCCCAAAACTATAGGTGCAAAAAAAATCCAAAATAAGCACGGCAGGGGATGTAAGAAATTTTAAAACATAGCTTTTATTCCAATGCTTAAAAGTTCACCACAAACAGAAGCCGGTGTAACAGCGATCTTACGTGTTTAAGCTCATGCCTTACTCATAGACCATGTTACACCTGGCTAAACAGTACGTTTAAATGTACATAATTGCCTGTGATGTGTCAAATCCAGCCTCTTATTAACCCTCAGTCGCCCTTAGTGCTTGTCCTACACCGAGAAGGTAATGAATCGCAACTTTCTTAACTCAAGCTCTAGGGAAAATACTATCTAGAATCATTGCCAATAGTTTATAAGATCACTTTGTATGTTGAGACCTCTTAGGGTCCTTGTCTTTAATTCAAATATCCAGAATGCTTCACATTTGTGTAGCATCTTGTCTCTGTCTTCACCTCTCCAGGGGGCCCTAACTTGTTCTATGATCTGCCATCTAAGGTCATCAACTTTACCATCATGTTCCACCTTAAAATGCAAAGCAACCTGTGAGTTTGGAGAGAGTGAGTTTACATCATAAGGATGTTCTCTAATTCTTACCCTAGCCTCCCTAGTGGTAAGACCTACGTATTGCTTATTACACAAAATACAGGAGATTAAATATACAACAAAATGGCTCCCAACCATTGTATGTGCACATACTTTACATCTGCCCGTTCCACATTTATAGTGTCTTTTGCACTGTAGCCAACTGCTACCATCTCTTTTGTCTTGTCTAATTTCGCTGGGAGACAGGATATTACCCATGGTTCTGTTCCTCCTGGAAGCACATTTACATCCATTTAATACCCAAGGGTAAAGATCCTCATCACCCTTCAAATAGGCAAATATTCCCTAATAATTTTTGTGATTTCGTCAAACTGATTGCTATAGTTAGTATCAAACACAGACATATTCGCTAGTTCATCTCTCCTTTTCCTCCCACTTTTATATAAGATATAATTCCTCTCAATAGCATTCACTGTATCATAGGCCTTATCTATTAGATATTGAGGGAAACATTTGTTTATAAATCTTACTTTAGCGTCCTTAGATTATCTCTCAAAGCCTTCTTCAGTGAAAATTCCTTTTTAACCTGATGAATTCCCCTTCCAGAATCCCAAATCTCGTATGCCTAGGGTGCATGCTTTTTGTATGGAGTATGATATTGCCTGCTATTGGTTTCCTCTGTAAATAGGTTTCTATCTTTTTATCTGTACCCAGAAGAACCAGATCCAGATATTCTATCTGATATGTGTTCCTTTCATAGGTGAAGCACAGCCCAACATCATTTGAATTAAGTGCTTTAAAAAATGTCTCACTGTTTGAATCAGAATCTTCCCAAATTAAAAGGAGGTCATCAATATACCTCTTATATTCTTCTCCAAAAATAGGTTGAATAACAGCAACGGAAGAAAATGAAAGATGAAAAAATGTTAACAAAAACTAAAAATGTCATGTAAACTGAGTACCTTGCCGGTTGTGGTTTCTGGTATGCAGTGGAGACATGCCATTTTAACAGCACATGGTAGATAGGTCAAAGGAAGAAAGTGTGCCAAATAGAAGTTATCTTCCATTACAGAACGGTACTGAGGTATTGAGAAAGAGAGAGGTTGGTGTTGGTATCAATTTAGATATAAACAATCTGACAGGCTGGTGCTTCGTATATGGCTCAAGTGTTGCAAAAGCAGAACTACTAAAATGGGTTGCATGCCAATGGGAATCAACTACCTTTTAGTGGAGAAAGAGAGATTGTCTTCTTGAAACCTGGAGCTGTTATCTAAGTAAATAGTTATTACATTTCTCTGAGGGACAAAAGTTTAAAAATGAAGTTAATAACAGCCACTCTGCTGGTCTAGAAAAACATAATTTATGCTTACCTGATAAATTCATTTATTTCATGGTGGTGATAGTCCACTATCCATAACTCTTGGGAATTACTCTTCTCTATCACTAGGAGGAGGCAAGATTCCCAAACCCCAAGAGCCCTATAAAACCCCTCCACCCTCACACATACTTCAGTCTAAAGTATAGCCAAGCATAGTGAGGTAAGAAAAAGAAATACGAGCCATAAAAGGAGCAGGGAAAAAAGATGTGCCAAAAAAAATTGATTTATCAGTCTTTTTTTTTTTTTTAATGCACAACTGCCTGAAGAACCTTCCTACCAAAGGCTGGCTCAAAAGAAACATCAAAATGGTAGAAGTTTGTAAAATTATGCAAAGAAGACCCGTTCGCTGCCTTGCAAATCTGGTAAACTCACACCTCATTCGTGAGGCCTAGGAAGTGTCAAATGACCTAGTAAAATGAGCAGTAATCCTTACTGGTGAAGGCTGACCTGCCTCCAAGTAAGCCTTGTGAATTAAAAGTTTCAACCAAGAGGCCAAATAAACAGCAGAAACTTTCTGTCCTTTTTTAGAAACAGAAAAGTGAATGAACAAAATTGAAGTTTGTCTAATGTCCTTAGTGGTATCAATGTAACATTTCTATGTCCTAACAATGTCCAAATTATGCAAATATCTCCCACAACTATTCTTGAGATTAGGACAAAAAGAAGGGACATCAATCTTGCTGCTAATTTTGTCTGAAGAAAACATCCTTAGACAAAAAGTCAAAAGTAGTGTGTAAAACTGCCTTATCCTGATGAAAAATCAGATAAGGAGGATCACAAGAAAGAGCAGGTAACTCAGAAACTCTTCTAGCAGAAGAGATAGCCAAGAGAAATACCACTTTCAAAGAAAGCAGTTTATTATCCACCTTTTGAGCCAGCGCCTCAGAAACTGCAGCCTTGATAAAAAAAAATTAACATTAGGTGAAACATCATTAATATTCTCCTTTAATGAATAAACAGAAGGTGCATTAATACTCAAAGAAACAGCATTAGGTTGGTCTGATTGCATTAATAATTCTAAACAAAAATCACATAAATGAGATGGAAAAGGTACCTCAGCTTTTTTACAATAAGCACACCTAATGGTAAAAAGGTGTTCAGGAGACTCAGTTTCTAGGGTAGATTTTCGACAGAATCAGATAACTCCATTATAGCATTTGACAAAACAATGAAATAAAAACTATAACCCCCTAACAAAGCTCTTGAGGAATGGAAATCACTTACCCCCTCATAAGTAACATTTTAAATACACTCACAGGTACATTGCACGCTAAGCCGAACTGCAAAACAAAGCAGGAGACATTAACATCACATCCAATGGTAAGATAACTCTCATAAGAATTAAGAAACATGCAAAACAAAACTGCCAGCTATAAGGGATTTAACGCCCCAAAGCCTAATGTGCACATAACTGAGGACGAACGTGTGCTAACCCTACGTGCGTAAACCTGCCAAAGTGAAAAAGTTACTATAAGATACTATAATAAGACTAAAGGGACTTGCAATAACCCAACAAGTGTTAATCCGACTTGTGCAAGTCCGACTCGGAAAATTTAAACTAAGCACGCCAAAAAAGCTGACGCGTGCAAACAGCAAGGGGAATCATGTAAAGGATTCTGTCCCAGGACTATAAATATATATATATATGGACTCTGTGCACACATGCCTCTTCTAATATTTATGCAAATTACTCTTGGGTCTCCCTAAGGGTAATAAGGAAACCAGACGTGGACTCCGTGCACACATGCCCTTAGAGAGATACAACTGCACCTCACTGACGAGGCCCACAGAAGGCCGAAACGATCGTCTGGGGTTGTTGATTCTCTTGTCAGAGAAGAATTGCCTGGTATTTCGGTGCTGGACTGTCATTGGGCAGGTTCAGACTGATATGCTACAGGATATATTTTCTCTGTGAAAGGGCATAGTGTGCGAAAAGAACACGCACCCTGAGTTACAATAAAAATGAACAGGCGGGGGTGGAGCGTGCAGCCGTCTGAGATGGCCGCACCACACTAGAGCTCCAGCATCGGCAAAGACGGAGCCTTCCTTCAGGTCACTATCGCATGGATCTAGAGCCAGAGTGACAACTCCCATCAGTTGGGGAATGATTGCTGAACTGATCGTAGTGTCCGGCCAGCCTATTTGGCAATACTTGACCCTGTATTGACTTTCGGTGTAGGCCGCACATGAAGCCTGCCTAGAGTGCCCACGCTAGGGAGTGGAAGAGCGGAGTGCTCCCTACCTGCAGTAATTGAGCTTACGGAGTAGCATAACGTGCCGCTGAAAATTGATTTGAGGCACTGGGCACAGCTCCGGCTGTCATCAGCACTTGGCGGTCTGTTTGAGAAGTGCACGTCCACTGTCCGCCATCTTTGGGGTAAGAGATCAGACATACGCAGCACTATATCACAAGCAGTTAGAATGTTTAAAAAAAAAAAATCAACACCAAACCCAGCTAGCAAATGGACACGACAATATAACTATAAAAAAGTGCCTACTCCATGTAATCATCTCTAAACAATGAGTCAAGTTATCACATAATTATCTAGATATGCCTACAATATGCTAGCTTCTGGGAGCTGGTCAAGATAAGCGGACCTTGTTCCTAATGGGAGCGTAAAGAAGCAACTATACACTTGTGGTTAAAGCACCCCCTCAGGATATTATAAACCCTACCTAAAAGTGTTTTTCTAAAGGGTGGGTTTGCTGCGCATGTTGCACATCTGCTAATTCAGCCTGCTGAAACATAGTAAAGAGACTCTCTATCTTACAACTGCTTGACCTCGGAATTTGAACTTTCGATACTTGAATAGAGGACAATGAGTTACCTCATCTGATAGGTGCATTTTGGTACCCTGACCTTAAAATGGCGCAGAAAAGAAATGCAAAAACGGATAGAAACATAAAATCTAATAGTACTGCCAGCACGGTTAGCACCTTCTTTAAAAGCACAGACAAGAAAAAAAAAACAGAAACTCTTCAGATGTGTAGTGAAGATGAATCCTTGTCTGACTATCCTGACACTCCCCTGGACCCTAGTATATCCCCTGATCGATCGCAGCAAGCTTCAGATGTCCCGATGGCACTCAAGGCCATTGAAGCTCTGATAAATCAAGTCAAATCTTGCATTAAAGGGACACTCAATCAAAATTAAACTTTCATTATTCAGATAGAGCATGCCATTTTAAACAACTTTCCAATTTACTTCAATTAACAAAATGTGCACAGTCTTTTATATTTAAACTTTTTGATGTCACCAGCTCCTACTGAGCATGTGCAAGAATAAGTGTGTATGCATTTGTGAATGGCTGATGGCTGTCACATGGTACGTGTATGCATTTGTGAATGGCTGATGGCTGTCACATGGTACAGGGGGAGTGGAAAAAAACATAACTTTTAAAATTGTCAGAAAAAAAATCTAATACTCATTTGAAGTTCAGACTAAGTGCTATTGCATTGTCTTGTTATCTTGCATTTGTTGATTATGCAAATCTACTGTGTTGAGTGGTCCTTAATTAACTGTGTTAAATAATAGCAGTCAGTTTCCTTCACACGTGTGCGTTTCAGTGCCTGCCAGGGCACAGTGTCACACCAGTGCAACTCATATATGGTGTAACAGTAGTGTAGATTTTAAAAAAAACATAATTTATGCTTACCTGATAAATTTATTTCTCTTGTAGTGTATCCAGTCAACGGATCATCCATTACTTATGGGATATTCTCCTTCCCAACAGGAAGTTGCAAGAGGATCACCCACAGCAGAGCTGCTATATAGCTCCTCCCCTCACTGCCATATCCAGTCATTCGACCGAAACAAGACGAGAAAGGAGAAACCATAGGGTGCAGTGGTGACTGTAGTTTAATTAAAAATTTAGACCTGCCTTAAAAGGACAGGGCGGGCCGTGGACTGGATACACTACAAGAGAAATAAATGTATCAGGTAAGCATAAATTATGTTTTCTCTTGTTAAGTGTATCCAGTCCATGGATCATCCATTACTTATGGGATACCAATACCAAAGCTAAAGTAAACGGATGATGGGAGGGAAAAGGCAGGACTTAAACGGAAGGAACCACTGCCTGAAGAACCTCTCTCCCAAAAACAGCCTCCGAAGAAGCAAAAGTATCAAATTTGTAAAACTTTTGAAAAGGTGTGAAGCGAAGACCAAGTCGCAGCCTTGCAAATCTGTTCAACAGAGGCCTCATTTTTAAAGGCCCAGATGGAAGCCACAGCTCTAGTAGAATGAGCTGTAATCCTTTCAGGGTGCTGCTGTCCAGCAGTCTCATAGGCTAAGCGTATTATGCTCCGAAGCCAAAAGGAGAGAGAGGTTGTCGAAGCTTTTTGACCTCTCCTCTCTCCAGAGTAAACGACAAACAGGGCAGATGTTTGACGAAAATCTTTAGTAGCCTGTAAGTAAAACTTCAAGGCACAATGATGGAACAACAATCTCTTGATTGATATTCCTGTTAGAAACCACCTTAGGTAAAAACCCAGGTTTGGTACGCAGAACTACCTTGTCTGAATGAAAAATCAGATAAGGAGAATCACATTGTAAGGCAGATAACTCAGACTCTTCGAGCCGAGGAAATAGCCATCAAAAACAGAACTTTCCAAGATAAAAGTTTAATATCAATGGAATTGAAGGGGTTCAAACGGAAACTCCCTGAAGAACTTTAAGAACCAAGTTTAAGCTCCACGGGGGAGCAACAGGCTTAATCCTAACCAAAGCCTGACAAAATGCCTGGATGTCTGGAACTTCTGCCAGACGCTTGTGCAAAAGAATAGACAGAGCAGAATCTGTCCTTTTAAAGAACTAGCTGATAAGCCTTTGTCCAAACCTCTCTTGGAGAAAGGACAATATCCTAGGAATCCTAACCTTACTCCATGAGTAACTCTTGGATTCACACCAATAAAGATATTTACGCCATATCTTATGGTAGATTTTCCTGGTGACAGGCTTCCGAGCCTGTATTAAGGTATCAATGACTGTCTCGGAGAAGCCACGCCTTGATAGAATCAAGCGTTCAATCTCCATGCAGTCAGTCTCAGAGAAATTAGATTTGGATGATTGAAAGGACCTTGTATTAGAAGGTCCTGCCTCAGAGGCAGAGTCCATGGTGGAAGAGATGACATGTCCACTAGGTCTGCATACCAGGTCCTGCGTGGCCCCGCAGGCGCTATCAGAATCACCGATGCTCTCTCCTGTTTGATTTTGACAATCAGTCGAGGGAGCAGAGGAAACGGTGGAAACACATAGGCCAGGTTAAAGAACCAAGGAGCTGCTAGAGCATCTATCAGCGTTGCTCCCGGGTCCCTGGACCTGGATCCGTAACAAGGAAGCTTGGCGTTCTGGCGAGACGCCATGAGATTCCAGTTCTGGTTTGCCCCAATGATGGACTAGTTGAGCAAACACCTCCGGATGGAGTTCCCACTCCCCCGGATGAAAAGTCTGACGACTTAGAAAATCCCTCCCAGTTCTCTACGCCTGGGATGTGGATCGCTGACAGGTGGCAAGAGTGAGACTCTGCCCAGCGAATTATCTTTGAGACTTCTAACATCGCTAGGGAACTCCTGGTTCCCCCTTGATGGTTGATGTAAGCCACAGTCGTGATGTTGTCCGACTGAAATCTGATGAACCTCAGTGTTGCTAACTGAGGCCAAGCTAGAAGAGCATTGAATATTGCTCTTAACTCCAGAATATTTATTGGGAGGAGTTTCTCCTCCTGAGTCCACGATCCCTGAGCCTTCAGGGAGTTCCAGACTGCGCCCCAACCTAGAAGGCTGGCATCTGTTGTTACAATCGTCCAATCTGGCCTGCGAAAGGTCATACCCTTGGACAGATGGACCCGAGAAAGCCACCAGAGAAGAGAATCTCTGGTCTCTTGATCCAGATTTAGTAGAGGGGACAAATCTGAGTAATCCCCATTCCTATGACTTAGCATGCATAATTGCAGCGGTCTGAGATGCAGGCGCGCAAATGGCACTATGTCCATTGCCGCTACCATTAAGCCGATTACTTCCATGCACTGAGCCACTGACGGGCGTGGAATGGAATGAAGGACACGGCAAGCATTTAGAAGTTTTGATAACCTGGACTCCGTCAGGTAAATTTTCATCTCTACAGAATCTATAAGAGTCCCTAGGAAGGAGACTCTTGTGAGTGGTGATAGAGAACTCTTTTCCACGTTCACTTTCCACCCATGCGACCTCAGAAATGCCAGAACTATCTCTGTATGAGACTTGGCAATTTGAAAGCTTGACGCCTGTATCAGGATATCGTCTAGATATGGAGCCACCGCTATGCCTCGCGGTCTTAGAACCGCCAGAAGTGAGCCCAGAACCTTTGTAAAAATTCTCGGGGCAGTGGCCAACCCGAAGGGAAGAGCTACAAATTGGTAATGCCTGTCTAGAAAGGCAAACCTTAGGAACCGATGATGATCTTTGTGAATCGGTATGTGAAGGTAGGCATCCTTTAAGTCCACTGTGGTCATGTACTGACCCTCTTGGATCATGGGTAGGATGGTCCAAATAGTTTCCATTTTGAATGATGGAACTCTGAGGAATTTGATTAAGATCTTTAGATCCAAGATTGGTCTGAAGGTTCCCTCTTTCTTGGGAACCACAAACAGATTTGAATAAAATCCCTGTCCTTGTTCCGTCCGCGGAACTGGATGGATCACTCCCATTACTAGGAGGTCTTGCACACAGCTTAGGAATGCCTCTTTCTTTATCTGGTTTGATGATAACCTTGAAAGATGAAATCTCCCTTGTGGAGGAGAAGCTTTGAAGTCCAGAAGATATCCCTGAGATATGATCTCCAACGCCCAGGGATCCTGAACATCTCTTGCCCACGCCTGGGCGAAGAGAGAAAGTCTGCCCCCCCACTAGATCTGTTTCCGGATAGGGGGCCGTTCCTTCATGCTGTCTTGGGGGCAGCAGCATGCTTCCTGGCCTGCTTGCCCTTGTTCCAGGACTGGTTAGGTTTCCATGCCTGTCTGGAATGAGCGACAGTTCCCTCTTGTTTTGAAGCGGAGGAAGTTGATGCTGCTCCTGCCTTGAAATTTCGAAAGGCACGAAAATTAGACTGTTTGGCCTTTGATTTGGCCCTGTCCTGAGGAAGGGTATGACCCTTGCCTCCAGTAATGTCAGCAATAATTTCCTTCAAGCCAGGCCCGAATAAGGTCTGCCCCTTGAAAGGAATGTTGAGTAATTTAGACTTTGAAGTCACGTCAGCTGACCAGGATTTAAGCCATAGCACCCTAAGCGCCTGGATGGCGAATCCGGAATTCTTAGCCGTTAGTTTAGTCAAATGAACAATGGCATCAGAAACAAATGAGTTAGCTAGCTTAAGCGTTCTAAGCTTGTCAATAATTCCATTCAATGGAGCTCTCTGGATGGCCTCTTCCAGGGCCTCAAACCAGAATGCCGCCGCAGCAGTGACAGGCGCAATGCATGCAAGGGGCTGTAAAATAAAACCTTGTTGAATAAACATTTTCTTAAGGTAACCCTCCAATTTTTTATCCATTGGATCTGAAAAAGCACAACTGTCCTCAACCGGGATAGTGGTACGCTTAGCTAAAGTAGAAACTGCTCCCTCCACCTTAGGGACCGTCTGCCATAAGTCCCGTGTAGTGGCGTCTATTGGAAACATTTTTCTAAATATAGGAGGTGGGGAAAAGGGCACACCGGGTCTATCCCACTCCTTGCTAATAATTTCTGTAAGCCTTTTAGGTATAGGAAAAACGTCAGTGCACACCGGCACCGCATAGTATCTATTCAGCCTACACAATTTCTCTGGAATTGCAACTGTGTTACAGTCATTCAGAGCAGCTAATACCTCCCCAAGCAATACACAGAGGTTCTCAAGCTTAAATTTAAAATTAGAAATCTCTGAATCAGGTTTCCCCGAGTCAGAGATGTCACCCACAGACTGAAGCACTCCGTCCTCATGTTCTGCATACTGTGACGCAGTATCAGACATGGCTCTAACAGCATTTGCGCGCTCTGTATCTCTCCTAACCCCAGAGCTATCGCGCTTGCCTCTTAATTCAGGCACTCTAGATAATACCTCTGACAGGGTATTATTCATGATTGCAGCCATGTCCTGCAAGGTAATCGCTATGGGCATCCCTGAATTAATTGGCGCCATATTAGCGTGCGTCCCCTGAGCGGGAGGCGAAGGGTCTGACACGTGGGGAGAGTTAGTCGGCATAACTTCCCCCTCGACAGAACCCTCTGGTGATAATTCTTTTATAGATAAAGACTGATCTTTACTGTTTAAGGTGAAATCAATACATTTAGTACACATTCTCCTATGGGGCTCCACCATGGCTTTCAAACTATAATGAACAAGTAGGTTCCTCTGTGTCAGACATGTTTAAACAGACTAGCAATGAGACTAGCAAGCTTGGAAAACACTTTAAAACAAGTTTACAAGCAATATAAAAAAAACGTTACTGCGCCTTTAAGAAACACAAATTTTCCCAAATTTTGAAATAACAGTGAAAAAATGCAGCTACACTAATGAAATTTTTACAGTGTATGTAATAAGTTAGCAGAGAATTGCACCCACTTGCAAATGGATGATTAACCCCTTAATACCAAAAACGGAATAACAAATGACAAAAACGTTTTTTAAACAGTCACAACAACTGCCACAGCTCTACTGTGGCTTTTTACCTCCCTCAAAACGACTTTTGAAGCCTTTTGAGCCCTTCAGAGAAGTCCTGGATCATGCAGGAAGAAGCTGGATGTCTGTGTCTGTAATTTTTGCAGTGCAAAGAAAAACGCCAAAATAGGCCCCTCCCACTCATATTACAACAGTGGGAAGCCTCAGGGAACTGTTTCTAGGCAAAATTCAAGCCAGCCATGTGGAAAAAACTAGGCTCCAATAAGTTTTATCACCAAACATATGTAAAAAACGATTAAACATGCCAGCAAACGTTTTAAAATACACTTTTATAAGAGTATGTATCTCTATTAATAAGCCTGATACCAGTCGCTATCACTGCATTTAAGGCTTTACTTACATTACTTCGGTATCAGCAGCATTTTCTAGCAAATTCCATCCCTCTTTTAACTGCACATACCTTATTGCAGGAAAACCTGCACGCTATTCCCCCTCTGAAGTTACCTCACTCCTCAGAATATGTGAGAACAGCAAAGGATCTTAGTTACTTCTGCTAAGATCATAGAAAACGCAGGCAGATTCTTCTTCTAAATACTGCCTGAGATAAACAGTACACTCCGGTACCATTTAAAAATAACAAACTTTTGATTGAAGAAATAAACTAAGTATAAAACACCACAGTCCTCTTACGACCTCCATCTTAGTTGAGAGTTGCAAGAGAATGACTGGGTATGGCAGTGAGGGGAGGAGCTATATAGCAGCTCTGCTGTGGGTGATCCTCTTGCAACTTCCTGTTGGGAAGGAGAATATCCCACAAGTAATGGATGATCCGTGGACTGGATACACTTAACAAGAGAAACAACACTTTTTGGACTGTGTTAAATAATAGCAGTCAGTTTCCTTCACACGTGTGGGTTTCAGTGCCTGCCTGCCAGGGCACAGTGTCACCCCAGTGCAACTCATATCTGGTGTAACAGTAGTGTAGATTAAAAAAAAAAAAAACACATTTTTGACTGTGTTTAATAATAGCAGTCAGTTTCCTTCACACGTGTGCGTTTCAGTGCCTGCCTGCCAGGGCACAGTGTCACCCCAGTGCAACTCATATCTGGTGTATCAGTAGTGTAGATTTTAAAAAAACAACACTTTTTTGACTGTGTTAAATAATAGCAGTCAGTTTCCTTCACACGTGTGCGTTTCAGTGCCTGCCAGGGCACAGTGTCACCCCAGTGCAACTCATATCTGGTGTAACAGTAGTGTAGATTTAAAAAAAAAAAACACTTTTTTGACTGTGTTAAATAATAGCAGTCAGTTTCCTTCACACGTGTGCGTTTCAGTGCCTGCCAGGGCACAGTGTCACCCCAGTGCAACTCATATCTGGTGTAACAGTAGTGCAGATTTAAAAAAAACAACACTTTTTTGACTGTGTTAAATAATAGCAGTCAGTTTCCTTACACAGTGTTCGTTTCAGGGCCTGCCTGCCAGGGCACAGTGTCACCCCAGTGCAACTCATATCTGGTGTAACAGTAGTGTAGATTTAAAAAAAACAAAAAACACTTTTTTGACTGTGTTAAATAATAGCAGTCAGTTTCCTTCACACGTGTGCGTTTCAGGGCCTGCCTGCCAGAGCACAGTGTCACCCCAGTGCAACTCATATATGGTGTAACAGTAGCGTAGATTTTAAAACAACAACACTTTTTTGACTGTGTTAAATAATAGCAGTCAGTTTTCCTTCACACGTGTGCATTTCAGGGCCTGCTGCCAGGGCACAGTGTCACCCCCAGTGCAACTCATATCTGGTGTAACAGTAGTGTAGATTTAAAAAAAACAAAAAACACTTTTTTGACTGTGTTAAATAATAGCAGTCAGTTTCCTTCACACGTGTGCGTTTCAGAGCCTGCTGCCAGGGCACAGTGTCACCCCAGTGCAACTCATATCTGGTGTAACAGTAGTGTAGATTTAAAAAAAACAAAAACACTTTTTTGACTGTGTTAAATAATAGCAGTCAGTTTCCTTCACACGTGTGCGTTTCAGGGCCTGCTGCCAGGGCACAGTGTCACCCCAGTGCAACTCATATATGGTGTAACAGTAGTGTAGATTTTAAAAAAACAACACTTTTTTGACCTGTGTTAAATAATAGCAGTCAGTTTCCTTCACACGTGTGCATTTCAGGGCCTGCTGCCAGGGCACAGTGTCACCCCAGTGCAAACTCATATCTGGTGTAACAGTAGTGTAGATTTAAAAAAAAAAACACTTTTTGGACTGTGTTAATAATAGCAGTCAGTTTCCTTCACACGTGTTGCGTTTCAGTGCCTGCCTGCCAGGCACAGTGTCACCCCAAGTGCAACTCTTATCTGGTGTAACAGTAGTGTACATTTAAAAAAAACAACACTTTTTTGACTGTGTTAAATAATTAGCAGTCAGTTTCCTTCACACGTGTGCGTTCAGTGCCTGCCTGCCAGGGCACAGTGTCACCCCCAGTGCAACTCATATCTGGTGTAACAGTAGTGTAGATTTAAATAAACAACACTTTTTTGACTGTGTTAAATAATAGCTGTCAGTTTCCTTCACCGTGTGCGTTTCAGTGCCTGCCCGAGAGCACAGTGTCACCCCAGTGCAACTCATATCTGGTGTAACAGAAGTGTAGATTTAAAAAAAAAAAAAACTTTTTTGACTGTGTTAAATAATAGCAGTCAGTTTCCTTCACACGTGGTGCGTTTCAGTGCCTGCCAGAGCACAGTGTCACCCAGTGCAACTCATATCTGGTGTAACAGTAGTTGTAGATTTTAAAAAAACAACACTTTTTTGACTGTGTTAAATAATAGCAGTCAGTTTCCTTCACACGTGTGCGTTTCAGTGCCTGCCAGAGCACAGTGTCACCCCAGTGCAACTCATATCTGGTGTAACAGTAGTGTAGATTTTAAAAAAACAACACTTTTTTGACTGTGTTAAAATAATAGCAGTCAGTTTCCTTCACACGTGTGCGTTTCAGTGCCTGCCTGCCAGGGCACAGTGTCACACCAGTGAAACTCATATCTGGTGTAACAGTAGTGTAGATTAAAAAAAAAAACAAAACACTTTTTTGACTGTGTTAAATAATAGCAGTCAGTTTCCTTCACACGTGTGCGTTTCAGTGCCTGCCTGGCCAGGGCAACAGGTGTCACCCCAGTGCAACTCATATCTGGTTGTAACAGTAGTGTAGATTTTAAAAAACACACACTTTTTTGACTGGTTTTAAATAATAGCTGTCAGTTTCCTTCACACGTGTGCGTTTCAGGGCCTGCCTGCCAGGGCACAGTGTCACCCCAGTGCAACTCATATCTGGTGTAACAGTAGTGTAGATTTTTTTTAAAAAAAGAAACACTTTTTTGACTGTGTTATAAATAATAGCAGTCAGTTTCCTTCACACGTGTGCGTTTCAGTGCCTGCTGCCAGGGCACAGTGTCACCCCAGTGCAACTCATATCTGGTCTAACAGTAATGTAGATTTTAAAAAAAAAAACACTTTTTGACTGTGTTAAATAATAGCATTCAGTTTCCTTCACACGTGTGCGTTTCAGGGGCCTGCCAGAGCACAGTGTCACCCCAGTGCAAATCATATCTGGTGTAACATTAGTGTAGATTTTAAAAAAAACAACACTTTTTTGACTGTGTTAAATAATAGCAGTCAGTTACCTTTCACACGTGTGCGTTTCAGTGCCTGCCAGGGCACAGTGTCACCCCAGTGCAACTCATATCTGGTGTAACAGTAGTGTAGATTTTAAAAAAAAACAACACATTTTTTGACTGTGTTAAATAATAGCAGTCAGTTTCCTTCACACGTGTGGTTTCAGGGCTCTGCCTGCCAGGGCACAGTGTCACCCCAGTGCAACTCATATCTGGTGTAACAGTAGTGTAGATTTGAAAAAAAAAAAACACTTTTTTGACTGTGTTAAATAATAGCAGTCAGTTTCCTTCACACGTGTGCGTTTCAGTGCCTGCCTGCCAGGGCCACAGTGTCACCCCAGTGCAACTCATATCTGGTGTAACAGTAGTGTAGATTTGAAAAAAAAAAAAAACTTTTTTGACGTGTGTTAAATAATAGCAGTCAGTTTCCTTCACACGTGTGCGTTTCAGTGCCTGCCAGGGCACACAGTGTCACACCAGTGCAACTCATATATGGTGTAAACAGTAGTGTAGATTTTAAAAAAAACAACATCTTTTTTGACTGTGTTAAATAATAGCTGTCAGTTTCCTTCACACGTGTGCGTTCCGTGCCTGCCTGCCAGGGCACAGTGTCACCCCAGTGCAACTCATATCTGGTGTAACAGTAGTGTAGACCCACTAATTACTACTGTTATCACTGAAAAAACAGAGGAGTTCTTTTCCTTTAATGACTCTTCCTCTACATCTGCTATCAATAACTGGGAGGCATATAAATATTACATAAGAGGACTGAATAATGAGTCACACACATAAACTGAGAAAACAAAGAGCGGCACAATACTTGCGTTAACAACAGATTTTCAAAACTGTGAGAAAGCACTAAACAAAACCCTTACTCCTTGCAGCTACAAACACCAATCACAACAAGCTAGTGAAGCTCTCAAACCAATACTTGGTTAAAATGCTCATTTACGGGTCCTCACACAAAGATCTAAATTTTTTATAGAAAGCAATAAAGCCAGCGCTACTAGCCCGTTCCCTCAAAAAGAAATGTTATAAGACCTTTATAGCTAAGCTCTCAGATACCACTGGAACCCCTTTTACAGCATAACTAAAATACTACCCTCCCTATATAATCTCCCAACTTCTGATACAAACACAAAACTTCAGTTAATACAAGAATATATTTCACAAACCCACCTACCTACTCTTTCAGAGGAAGTAAGCTCTACCCTAGACTCTCAGTTCACTTTACAGGAGTTGCTTAGAGCTATAAAGAACCTCCCCCAGGGCAAAGCCCCTGGCCCGGATGGCTTTACCCCAAAATTTTACTCAGCAGTCCCCATCCTTCTATTGGTGTACTACTCCATAGGTAATTGGAGGCCATTTCTCGGAATCCCTTCTAAAAGCCACTATCTCGGTTATACAGAAACCGGGTAAGGATGCAGAACAGGTTGCTAATTATCGGCCATCTCCTTGATAAATATAGACATTAAACCTATACGCGAAATTACTTGCAAATAGAATAAATAAAATTCTTCCCACCCTCATCCACACCGATCAAGTAGGCTTTATCCTGAAAGAGATGCTAAAGATAATACCATTAGAGTTCTGCAACTATATATACCTCCAATGCCCTCAAGACCCCCTAATCCTGCTATCCACAGACGCAGAGAAGACCTTGATAGAGTGGACTGGGAATTTCTCTGGGCCACTCTGTTGAGGTTTGGATTTATAACACTCTAATCACCCGCATACAAGCCCCTATACAATAACCCATCTGCTAGGGTCAATGTCAATAGTACTCCACGTTAATGCCGTTAAACCTGGGAGACGATGATTTACACTACATAACGTCCATACCACTTTCAGATAACCAATAAAAAACGTTACTTAGGGATAGATATCTCCTCTAACCATACAGACCTTATTTGATCTTAATTATATCCCTCTCAGGAACAGACCCGAACTACCATAGGCCTAGATTCGGAGTTTGGCGGTAGCCGGACTGGAAAACCCAGCGTTAGAGGCTCCTAACGCTGGTTTTAGGCTACCGCCGGTATTTGGAGTCATTCAAAAAGGGTCTAATGCTCACTTTTCAGCCGCGACTTTTCCATACCGCAGATCCCCTTACGTCAATTGCGTATCCTATCTTTCAATGGGATCTTTCTAACTCTGGTATTTAGAGTGTGGCTGAAGTGAGCGTTAGAAATCTAACGACAAAACTCCAGCCGCAGAAAAAAGTCAGTAGTTAAGAGCTTTCTGGGCTAACGCCGGTTCATAAAGCTCTTAACTACTGTACTCTAAAGTACACTAACACCCATAAACTACCTATGTACCCCGTAAACCGGGCCCCCCCCACATCGACCGCCACCCTACGTTTTACTTATGTACCCCTAATCTGCTGCCCTAACAACCGCCGACCCCTATATTATATTTATTAACCCCTAATCTGCCCCCCTCAACGTCGCCTCCACCTGCCTACACTTATTAACCCTTAATCTGCCGAGCGGACCGCACCACTACTATAATAAAAGTTATTAACCCCGAATCCGCCTCACTCCCGCCTCACTCACCCTATAATAAATAGTATTAACCCCTAATCTGCCCTCCCTCACATCGCCGACACCTAACTTCAATTATTAACCCCTAATCTGACGACTGGAGCTCACCGCTATTCTAATAAATGTATTAACCCCTAAAGCTACGTCTAACCCTAACACTAACACCCCCCTAATTAGTTAATATAATTTTAATCTAACGAATTAATTAACTCTTCTTAAATAAATTATTCCTATTTAAAGCTAAAGACTTACCTGTAAAATAAATCCTAATATAGCTACAATATAAATTATATTTATATTATAGCTATTTTAGGATTAATATTTATTTTACAGGTAACTTTGTATTTATTTTAACCAGGTACAATAGCTATTAAATAGTTAAGAACTATTTAATAGCTAAAAATAGTTACAATAATTACAAATTTACCTGTAAAATAAATCCTAACCTAAGTTACAATTTTAAACCTAACACTACACTATCACATAAATAAATTAAATAAAATACCTATAATTATCTACAATTAAACCTATGCTCTACGCTCCTTTTTTGGAGCCTAACGCAGCCATTCTGTGGACTCTCAATACCAGAGTTATTTTAAAGGTGCGGCCAGAAAAAAGCCAGCGTTAGCTACGCGGGTCGTTACTGACAAAACTCTAAATCTAGCCGTTAGAGACCTTGACAAAAACAGGGTAATCTCTCTTGGCTGGGGCGTATTAATGCAATAAAAATGTCACTCCTCCCTAAATACTTATATTTATTTCAAGTTCTCCCTTAGACCCTTCCCACTGTATTTTTAACAAAGCAACAAAAACTGTTTGAATCTTTTACTATGGACAAAGAAAAGAACTAGGGTATGTAAACATACCTTATACCTCGGCCAAAGAGGATGGCGGCCTGGGTGCTCCGGATCTGTTCGCCTATTATCAAGCAGCACATATAGCACGCATCACAGCATGGAAACATGCACAACCTAATAAACCTTGGGTACATATTGAAACTCACCTAACAGGGAATTTTAATCTTGGTGATATGTGTTGGATTTCACCTAAGTCTAGACCACCCATTATTTACACAAACTACTTTGTTGCAGCTACGCTACGGACTTGGGATAAAGTTCTGATTACAGACAAAACAATATCGAGCCAACCGTCTCCTCTCACACCTCTTCTGAATAATCCTTTACTCTTGCAATCTGGTAGTATACCTACACCATCAGCTGAGGGTTCTCCTTCTAACATCCCTGTACTCTTGATTACTTATAAGGGACTGGTTTGTTCCCAGGTTGAGATTTCCCAGCTGCTAGGCCCCCCATTCCACCTCTGGTTTTCCTATCTACAAGCGAGGCATGCTATAACTACTAGTCCCCATAAGACTGCTCTTACTCGGACTCTCACCCCCTTCAAACCCTATGCACTACCCCATCCTTGTCCAGAGCCAACATTTCCATCATTTATAAATTACTGAGAGGCTCCTTCCCCTCCAAAAAAGCTTCTTACATATCTAAATGGGAAAAAAAAATTAGACATCAATATGACAGATGCTCAGTGGAGTCACATCTTCTTAGAAATTAAAACATCATCTCTATCGGCAATTGTAGAGATGAACTACAAACTACTGTCACGGTGGTATTTGACCCCACATCGTCTACATAGCATATTCCCAAACTCCTCTCCCTTGTGCTGGAGGCACAACTCTAGGAATACCGATCACACTAACCCCTGTTGTAGTTCTATTGAATGACACACCAAACTTTCCATGTATATATCGGAAAAAATTATTTCAATACATGCTCAACTGTGCTAAACGTCTAATACCAAGGTTCTGGAAGAAACAACAAACCCCTGACTTCTTGATGTGGGTGAGAGAGATGGACCATGTGTTAGCGTTAGAAAAATTATATTACACCTTTGTTGGGAAAACAAGTCTTTATTGCAGATATATTATACATTTGGGAACAGAGATAAGAGTCAAACCCAAACCAAATCTAAATATAATCTGATTCTTTATTGTGTCTAGAGTCACGTGTACTGTCCTGAGTCTGTTATTCAAGCTATTGTTGCTCTGTCTTTTGTGGTGAATCTACATATACTGTGATGTAAAAGTCTCTACCCTGAATGAACCTGTACTTCTTTGTTCTTTTGTTTGTGATTCTTGATGGATCGTTATTTCTGTACACCTGTTTAAAAATATAATAAAAATTATTTAATGGAAGAAAAAAAAAAATTGAACAGGCATGGAAGTTATTATAGCTTTTGTTCTATCTCAGGAGTGCTGTTCTCTCTCTTCTAATATATATACAAAAGTGAGTACACCCCTCACATTTTTGTAAATATTTTATTTTATCTTTTCATGTGACAACACTGAAGAAATGACACTTTGCTACAATGTAAAGTAGTGAGTGTACAGCCTGTATAACAGTGTAAATTTTCTGTCCCCTTAAAATAACAACACACAGCCATTAATTTCTAAACCGTTGCCATTTACATCCCTCTGACAAGCACTGTACTCTGAGGGGAAACCAGGCCTCAATATAGAATGAATACCCCTCTCTCTGAAGAATCAAATGCACATATTCATTCTTAAACCACCTCCAGTGGAGGCAAAGTAATGACTGAGGTATATGTGAGGTGGGGCAGTTTTATAGGGCTCTTGGGGTTTGGTCATCTTTGCCTCCTCTTAGTGGCAGAGAAAGGTAATTCCCATTTGTAATGGATTGTGGACTCTCACCAACTGTATAAAAGAAAATAATTCTAAAACCATCTGGTTGTAATACATTGCTGGAAAAAGCAGTGACTTCACATTGAAAGAGGCCAGACAACAGGTAGTATATATAACCTACATTTGGTTATTGAGATTAATGATATAGCTGTTAACCTGAGATCCTTCTATTGTTAAATAATAATACAACTTATGTTTATGTAACAATAATATCCTTTTAATATTAACATCACCCATTTTCTAATTGTTCAGTCTCTACATAATATATATATATATATATATAGCCAAACAATGTTTACCAAGCACTCCTCGTTTCTTAGTTCAAAACAACAAAGGGGGAAACCCCGAAACGTTACGATTAAAAAATCACTGAGGTGGATTTTTTAAGACCTACGAGTGCGGTCTCTATTTTGCTAACTGATATATATATATATATATATATATATATAATATATATACCCATGGCTTAATATTTATATATATACTATATATATATATATATATATATTTACAAAACACGGAAGAGAACTGCACTCTCAAACCGGACCGGGTGTACACATCCCATGACCCTATAACATGCTCAGCCCTGGGTGCTCACGGGCACTCACAGGAGCTGTGCTGTTCACAGAGTCCAGGCAGTTAACCCCAGACAGGTCTGGGTGCAAGAACCATAGGGAAATTACAAAACAAATTTAATACAACACCCAGAGAAAAGTCCAGCACTCACAAGCTCTCAGCTAAGATTTAAAAGCAAAAATGGAAAGGTTAGTTACCGTATTTGGCCAAATGGGACAAGCCCAGGTACCACATCAAGGTCCTTTCCAATACCTGGGACCCAAAAACAGCCACACAATGCAAGCTCTCAAATCCAAACAAACTGGGAACAAGGGGAGGGTGTACAGGCTTATGTAATCAGCCTAGACATATACAAAACACGGAAGAGAACTGCACTCTCATACCGGACCGGGTACACATCCCATGACCCTGTAACATGCCAGCCCTGGGTGCTCATGGGCACTCACAGGAAGCTGTGCTGTCCACAGAGTCACAGGCAGTTAACCCCAGACAGGTCTGGGTTCAAGAACCATAGGGAAATTACTAAACAAATTAATACAACACACAGAGAAAGTCCAGCACTCACAAGCTCTCAGCTAAGATTTAAAAGCAAAAATGGAAAGGTTAGTTACCGCATTTGGCCAAATGGGACAAGCCCAGGTACCACATCAAGGTCCTTTCCAATACCTGGACCCTAAAACAGCCACCACAATGCAAGCTCTCAAATCCAAACAAAACTGGGAACAAGGAAAGGGTGCACCAGGCTTATGTAATCACCCGAGACATATACAAAACAGGGAAGAGAACTGCACTCTCATACCGGACCGGGTACACATCCCATGACCCTGTAGGCATGCTCAGCCCTGGGTGATCACGGCCACTCACAGGGAAGCAGTGCTGTCCACAGAGTCACAAGCAGTTAAACACCAGGACAGGTCTGGGTGCAAGAACCATAGGGAAATTACAAAAACAAATTAATACAACACACAGAGAAATTCCAGCACTCACTTACAAGCTCTCAGCTAAGATTTAAAAGCAAAAATGGAAAGGTTAGTTACCGCATTTGGCCAAATGGGACAAGCCCAGGTACCACATCAAGGTCCTTTCCAATACCTGAGACCCTAAAACAGCCACACAATGCAAGCTCTCAAATCCAAACAAACTGGGAACAAGGGAAGGGTGCACAGGCATATTTAATCACCCTAGACATATACAAAACACGGATATTAACATCACCATTAATATTAACATCACCATTTTCTAATTGTTCAGTCTCTACATAATATATATATATATATAGCCAAACAATGTTTACCAAGCACTCTCGTTTCTTAATTCAAAACAACAAAGGGGGAAACCCCGAAACGTTACGATTAAAAATCACTGAGGTGGATTTTTTAAGACCTACGAGTGCGGTCTCTATTTTGCTAACTGTATATATATATAATATATATATATATATATATATATATATATATACCCATGGCTAATATATATATATATATATATATATATATATATATATATATATATACAAAACACGGAAGAGAACTGCACTCTCAAACCGGACCGGGTACACATCCCATGACCCTATAACATGCTCAGCCCTGGGTGCTCACGGGCACTCACAGGAAGCTGTGCTGTTCACAGAGTCACAGGCAGTTAACCCCAGACAGGTCTGGGTGCAAGAACCATAGGGAAATTACAAAACAAATTAATACAACACCCAGAGAAAGTCCAGCACTCACAAGCTCTCAGCTAAGATTTAAAAGCAAAAATGGAAAGGTTAGTTACCGTATTTGGCCAAATGGGACAAGCCCAGGTACCACATCAAGGTCCTTTCCAATACCTGGGACCCAAAAACAGCCACACAATGCAAGCTCTCAAATCCAAACAAACTGGGAACAAGGGAGGGTGTACAGGCTTATGTAATCAGCCTAGACATATACAAAACACGGAAGAGAACTGCACTCTCATACCGGACCGGGTACACATCCCATGACCCTGTAACATGCTCAGCCCTGGGTGCTCATGGGCACTCACAGGAAGCTGTGCTGTCCACAGAGTCACAGGCAGTTAACCCCAGACAGGTCTGGGTTCAAGAACCATAGGGAAATTACTAAACAAATTAATACAACACACAGAGAAAGTCCAGCACTCACAAGCTCTCAGCTAAGATTTAAAAGCAAAAATGGAAAGGTTAGTTACCGCATTTAGCCAAATGGGACAAGCCCAGGTACCACATCAAGGTCCTTTCCAATACCTGGACCCTAAAACAGCCACACAATGCAAGCTCTCAAATCCAAACAAACTGGGAACAAGGAAAGGGTGCACAGGCTTATGTAATCACCCGAGACATATACAAAACAGGGAAGAGAACTGCACTCTCATACCGGACCGGGTACACATCCCATGACCCTGTAGCATGCTCAGCCCTGGGTGATCACGGCACTCACAGGAAGCAGTGCTGTCCACAGAGTCACAAGCAGTTAACCCCAGACAGGTCTGGGTGCAAGAACCATAGGGAAATTACAAAACAAATTAATACAACACACAGAGAAATTCCAGCACTCACTTACAAGCTCTCAGCTAAGATTTAAAAGCAAAAATGGAAAGGTTAGTTACCGCATTTGGCCAAATGGGACAAGCCCAGGTACCACATCAAGGTCCTTTCCAATACCTGAGACCCTAAAACAGCCACACAATGCAAGCTCTCAAATCCAAACAAACTGGGAACAAGGGAAGGGTGCACAGGCATATTTAATCACCCTAGACATATACAAAACACGGAAGAGAACTGCACTCTCATACCGGACCGGGTACGCATCCCATGACCCTGTAACATGCTCAGCCCTGGGTGCTCACAGGCACTCACAGGAAGCTGTGCTGTCCACAGAGTCACATGCAGTTAACCCCAGACAGCTCTGGGTGGAAGAACCATAGGGAAATTACAAAACAAATTAATACAACACACAGAGAAAGTCCAGCACTCACTTACAAGCTCTCAGCTAAGATTTAAAAGCAAAAATGGAAAGGTTAGTTACCGCATTTGGCCAAATGGGACAAGCCCAGGTACCACATCAAGGTCCTTTCCAATACCTGGGACCCTAAAACAGCCACACAGTGCAAGCTCTCAAATCTAAACAAACTGGGAACAAGGGAAGGGTGTACAGGCTTATGTAATCACCCTAGACATATACAAAACACAGAAGAGAACTGCACTCTCATACCAGACCGGGTACACATCCCATGACCCTGTAACATGCTCAGCCCTGGGTGCTCACAGGCACTCACAGGAAGCTGTGCTGTCCACAGAGTCACAGGCAGTTAACTCCAGACAGGTCTGGGTGCAAGAACCATAGGGAAATTACTAAACAAATTAATACAACACACACAGAGAGTCCAGCACTCACTTACAAGCTCTCAGCTAAGATTTAAAAGCAAAAATGGAAAGGTTAGTTACCACATTTGGCCAAATGGGACAAGCACAGGTACCTCATGAAGGTCCTTTCCAATACCTGGGACCCTAAAACAGCCACACAATGCAAGCTCTCAAATCCAAACAAACTGGGAACAAGGGAAGGGTGCACATGCTTATGTAATCACCCTAGACATATACAAAACACGGAAGAGAACTGCACTCTCATACCAGACCGGGTACACATCCCATGACCCTGTAACATGCTCAGCCCTGGGTGCTCAATGGCACTCACAGGAAGCTGTGCCGTCCTCAGAGTCACAGGCAGTTAACCCCAGACAGCTCTGGGTGCAAGAACCATTGATTAAACACCTCTTGACACGCCGTACTCACTGGAGTTCAAAACATTCATTGAGGTTAATTGAGGTTAAGTTTTGGAGAATAACTTCTCTTCTTCATACAAAGTAGTAACAAATTATTACTATCACTCTAGTTTAGTAGACAACAAAGTCAAAACTCTCAATGTTTTAAATAAAGGCAAACATCCTAATCCTAATGACAATATGGTAACTATCATGTCTTACATGAGGGCTTCCTCACCCTCAAGTGAATCATTGTTAAAGGCCCAAACTGGAATCCACATGGATGCTTTCAAGTTTTAACGAGAAGCATTTTTTGTAATATACATGTAATAGCAAAAGTGCTTCTAATACAAGCTATAGTTCTTTTAAAAGTGTATTTAAGTATGCAACGTGCACCAGCATTTTAAACACAGCACTTTCTCAGACTCATTTTGTTAATTGCTGACATGATATAAGCCCCACTGGCGCTCTAGACAGCTGTAGTATTTATGCTGGTGTACTGAGAATATATAGCTATGCTTCACATGCACGTGCAGAGAAAAATACTGTACTAACACTAAAACTGATAACTTTTACTAGGAGCATTTTTGGCAGTACTTGTATATTGCAAATATGTTTTTATTCAAAGATGTCATTAATCTAAGTGCATTTAAATTTTGACCGAAATGTCTCTTTAGAAGGGACAGTCTACATCAAAAATGTTATTGTTTAAAATGATAGATTATCCATTATCCAATTTTGCATAACCAACACAGTTATATTAATACACTCTGTGATTACCTTGTATCTAAGGCTCTGCATACTGCCCACCTATCTCAGTTCTTTTGACCGACATGCATGTTAGCCAATCAGTGCTAACTCATAAATAGCTCCACGGGAGTGAGCACAATGTTATCTATATGACACACATGAACTAGCAGCGTCTAACTGTCAAAACCTGTAAAAATGCACTGAGATTATAGACGACCTTCAATGGCTTAGAAATTAGCATATGAGCCTACCTAGGTTTAGCTTTCAACAAAGCATAGAAAGGGAACAAAGCAAATTTGATGACCAATTTTGATGACTTTGTTGAAAGTTGTTTAAAATTGCATGCCCTATCTGAATCATGAATGTTTAATATTGACATGACTGTCCCTTTAACAATAGGCAAAGCTAGTGGATAAAGAGAACAGCACAGACTCTCTAACAGTTTTATAAACAGGAACCACGTTTGATACAGTGTTTCTGGGGAGGTTGCAAAGAGTCCAGGTAAACAAGCAGAAATCCTGTTAAATAAGGTAACAAGTGAAAGTGTATTATTGTATTTTCATCTGCTCTTATCTGATACAACTAATAAATGTGAGCTAAAAGCTTGTGCTGTAAATATATCATTTCTTATTTGGTTCACCAAATTCTATGTCAGATACAGTTGCACAAAGATATGCACTTACAGGATTTTCAATCAAGCGGTCTTATTGCAGTATTCTTTCTGCTTAACTTACCCTTTTTTACCCTTAAGGGCATATTTATCAAGCTCCGAATGGAGCTTGATGCCCCGTGTTTCTGTCGAGCCTGCAGGCTCGCCAGAAACAGCAGTTAGGAAGCAGCGGTCACAAAGACTACTGCTCCATAACCTGTCCGCCTGCTCTGAGCAGGCGGACAGACATCGCCGGAACTCAACCCGATCGAGTACGATCAGGTTGATTGACACCCCCCTGCTGGCGGCCTATTGGCCGTGAGTCTGCAGGGGGCGGCGTTGCACCAGCAGCTCTTGTGAGCTGCTGGTGCAATGCTGAATACGGCGAGCGTATTACTCGCAGTATTCAGCGAGGTCTGTCGGACCTGATCCGCACTATCAGATCAGGTCCGACAGACCTTGATAAATTGGGGCCATAGTCATTAACACAACATAACCTGTCTGATTCATAGCCACTAAATGTATATTCTGTATATATTGATATACTGTATACACATACACACATGTATATATATTTAATATATATATATAAAATTTATATTTATATGTAATTGTCACAATCCTCTGCCATATATACGTGTGTGTGTATATATCTTCCTCCAGCATACTGTATATTAGGACAATGTATTCAAATTTTATAATTCTTACAATTTTTTTTTTGCCTCTTTAAAGCAGCATTAACCAGAATTCAATTATACCATATTTCATATAGATAGGTAAATGCAATGTGACCCAGAGGCAGCTAGATAATTTTGTTTAAAATATTCATTAGACTCTATTATTAAATTTCTCTATCTTCACTGCTCACAGCATTGCTAAGAACTATATTATGATTTTAAATGGAAATATTTAAACACTGGATTTATTGCAAAAATATTTGCAACTGGATAGCGTGTACAAAGACGTTAAAGAACTTAATAACCCCAACTATCATGTGTGTTCTGCTTAACTATATAATCATAAACATCTGTGGTATTTAACTAAAAAATGTGACAGGAAATACCATTTGCAAAAAAAAAAGGGTGTTGGGTCTCAATAAAAAATACTGTTCCCAGACTGTATAATAAATGTTCTTTACATAACATTATTGTGTATATAAAGACACACAAAAAATACAATTTTAAAGAATTGCAGTGTTGATACTCTCTGCAAAACTTTTGAAACATCTTAATAAATGACACACTGGGAAAACAAATACCTTTCCATTCTTAGCTCAGTGTATTTTATTTCTTAAATGGACATTTAACTCTAAATACATTTTATAAGTATAGTATTGTGGTTATTTCCCACCTCCCTCTAATGCAGGGTACGGCCATGTGGGAATCCATCTTTCACTACATTCCAGTGCAAACCAGTTTGCACATGTGCAACAACTCTCCAATACCTGCAATGTAACCTAGGCTGACCAGACGTCCTGTTTTTAATGGGATTGTCCCGTTTTTAACAGGATTTTAACGACATTGTCTCATTTTATTATAATCAGTCCCGTTGTCCCCAGATTTTTTTTAAAGGGACACCAAAACATCCATTTGTTTTTTTTAAACATGAGTAGTAGTAACCATAGTGGTTACTTCTTTTATTTATTTATGGCCATTGAACGCACTATTTGTGCACAACGTTTGTGCTGTTATTTTTATGGCACCGTTGCAGTCAGAGACTATATATCCCTGCATTCCGCAGTGGTGGACGTGTCTTGGAGGCGTGGTCCACTGTGTATGCTTTTTTGCCAGTCTCTGAATGAAATGGGAGCGGTGGCGGGCAGCTTGTGAGGAGCAACATAGCAGCATTGAGCAAGTGAAGAGACAGAGGTGATAAGCATCGAGCAAGTGGGGAGAAAGAGGTGCTAAGCACTGATCTTGCTTTAGAGGTAGCAATGGTATAGACAGTGCTGAGCCGCAGAAGAAATTGGGAGACAGAGCTGAGTAGTAAAAAAAACTAGAGAGATAGAGCTGAGCAACAGAAGAAGTGGTGACTGACAAACCCTTCTCCAGGCCCTTCTGAAGAAAAGACAAGATACTGGGTACCCTGGCCCTACTCCAAGAGAAACCCTTTAATTCACACCAATATAGGTATTTGCATCATACAAGTAACTGTTATGAGCCTGAAGCATGGTATCAATGACCGTTTCAGAAAAGCCACGCCTGGCCAAAACAAGGCGTTCAATATCCAAGCAGTCAGTTTAAGAGAATCTAGATTTGGAGGAAAGGTCCCTGAACTAGAAGGTCCTTCCTCAGAGGTAACCTCCAGATCCCATCTTCACCAGATCCGCAAACTAGATCCTGCGAGGCCACGCAAAAGCTGTTAGAATCACATAAGCTTTCTCCTGCTTGATACGAGCAATGGCTTGTGGAAGGAGAGCAAACAGAGGAAACAGGTACGCTAAATTGAAGATCCAAGGAATCGCCAGAGTATCTATAAGAATGGCTTGAGGATCTCTTGACCTTGACCCGTACTTTGGAAGCTTGGCGTTTTGACGATACGCCATCAAATCCAACTATGGAACCCCCCACTTGAGGGTTATCCTGGAGAACACTTCCGGATGGAGAGCCCACTCCCCGGGATGAAAGGTCTGTCTGCTCAGAAAATCCGTCACCCAGTTGTCCACCCCTGGGATGTGAATGGCAGACAGAAGACAATTGTGAGCTTCCGCCCACTGTAGAATGCGAGTCACCTCCTTCATAGCTAAGGAACTCAGAGTTCCTCCCTGATGGTTGATGTAGGCCACCAATTGGAATCTGATTAACAGAATAAAGATAATTGAGGCCAAGCTGTCAGGGCATTGAAGATTGCTCTCAACTCTAAGATGTTTATGGGAAGAGAAGACTCCTAACAGGCTGGTGTCTGTGGTCACAATCACCCAGGAAGGTCAGCTAGATCTGAATGGTCTCCGTTCCATTGACTGAGCATGCATAGATGCAGAGGTCTCAGATGGAACCAAGCAAAAGGAATGATGTCCATGGAAGCCACCATTAGACCAATCACCTCCATGCATTGAGCCACTGATGGCCTAATAGCAGACTGGAGAGAAAGGCACAAAGCAAGAAGTTTGGATTTTCTGAACTCCGTCAGGGAAATTTTCATGGACAGGGAATTTATGATTGTCCCTAAGAAACACACCCTTATATCTGGAACATGGAAATTATTTTCCAGATTCACTTTCCACCCATGGGAAAGTAGAAAAGACAACAACATCTATGTATGAGATTTTGCTAGATGAAAAAGATGATGCCTGAACAAAGATGTCGTCTAGGTAAGGTGCCACCACAATTCCCTTAGATCTGGTCACTGCCAAAAGAGCCCCCAGAACCTTTGTGAATATTCTGGGCGTTGTGGCAAGTCCAAACGTAAGAGCAACAAATTGAAAATGCTTATCCAGAAATGCAAATCTCAGAAACTGGTGAAGATTACTGTGAATGGGAACATGAAGATATGCGTCCTTCAGGTCTATGGTCGTCATGAACTGACTCTCTTGGACCAAGGGAAGAATCGATCGAATGGTTTTCATCTTAAAGGACGGAACCTTAAGGAATTTGTTGAAACACTTTAGGTCTAAGATTGGACGAAAAGTTCCCTCCTTTTTGGGAACCACAAAAAGATTTGAATAGAATCCTAGACCCTGTTCCCTTACAGAAACTGGAACAATCACTTTACCTGGTCTGCAGATAATCTTGAGAGGATGAATCTGCCCCTGGGAGGACAAGTCTTGAAACCTATTCTGTAACCCTGGGATACTATGTCCACAGCCCAAGGGTCTGGAACATCTTGTATCCAAGCCTGATGAAAAAGGGAAGGTCTGCCCCCTACCTGATCCAGGACAGGACCGGGGGCAATCCCTTCATGCTGATTTAGAGTCAGTGCAAGGCTTCTTGGTTTGCTTCCCCTTATTCCAAGGCTGACTGGACCTCCATGAGGTCTTGGATTGCTCTGTCTTGGAAGAGGAGGAGGAAGACTTCTGACCTTTGAAATTTCGAAAGGAACAAAAATAGGAATTCTGATGACCCTTAGGTCTATTCTTCTTGTCCTGAGGTTGGAAAGATCCCTTTCCACCCGTAATCTCAGAAATGATCTCCGCTAAACCGGGACCAAATAAAGTTGTACCCTTATAAGGTAAAGACAAAAGCTTGGATTTGGAAGTTACATCAGCCGACCAAGATTTTAACCACAATGCTCTGCGAGCTAGAACTGCAAAGCTAGACATTTTAGCTCCCAGTCTAATCACTTGCATGTTTGCATCACTGATAAAAGTACTGGCCAGTTTAAGAGCATTGACCCTATCTTGGATCTCCTCTATAGTAGTCTCTTCTAAAATCAGTTCAGACAAAGCATTGCACCAATAATATGCTGCTGCAACCGTAGCAATGCTTGCAGCAGGTTGCCACTGTAATCCCTGATGAATGTACATCTTTTTAAGTAAGCCTCTAGCTTCTTATCCATGGGATCCTTGAAAGAACAACTATCCTCTATAGGAATAGTAGTTATTTTAGATAGAGTAGAAATTGCTCCTTCTACCTTAGGCACAGTGCGCCACGAGTCACAAATGGAGTCAGCAACAGGAAACATTTTTTTTTAAAACATGGGAAGGGTAAAAGGTAATCCCCGGCTTATCCCATTCCTGAGCTATGATTTCTGACATCTTGTCTGGAACAGGAAAAACTTCCACAGATGAGGGAGAATCATAAACTCTATTAAGTTTAGTTGACTTTTTAGGGTTGACAAGGACAGAAGGTTCGGAGTCATCTAAGGTAGCGAGTACCTCCTTCAGAAGTAAACGGAGGTGTTCAAGCTTAAATCTAAAATTAACCTCTTCTGAATCAGTAGAACTTTCCATCCTAGATTCAAAATCTGAGATCTCACCTTCAATAGCCACTGAAGTATCCTCATCATCAGATTACTGAAGGAGACTGACTAACGCTGTCTTTGCGGAGTCAGAACCCTTACTGAGATAAATATTTTTAGACTTTCTCTTCCTCTTACCGGAAACCATAAAGGTTGACAAAGCTGCAGAAACCGCAGAAGTTATTTGTGCAGTAAAATCCCCCGGTAAATAAATACCTGCTTGAGGAGGTTGAGAGGAACCACAGGGAACTGCATGTGAAACTGTTAAAGCCTGGGACATTTGAGGGGAAAGCTGAGGCATAGGCAGTACAACACTGTCCTGAGAGACAGAAGGCTCTGAGAGATCTTAATATCTTTCAATAATAAAGTTTTATTTAAGCAAAAGGAGCAAAACTGCACAGGAGGAATCACAAAAACCACAAAAAAAAAGAAAAATAAATATAAGAGTATATGTAATCTGTTTGTATTTAAATTATTTGCAGAAAAAAAAAACAATAACAAGCACCGTAATACCTCAGCTCTGCTGAGGGCTTACCACCTCCTGACAACAGACAATCTATCCCCTAGTAAGTTCAAAGTCCAGGATCTCCTACGATAAGAGCAGGACCAGAGACAAAATCTACAAGCAGGAGCTGAAATAAACCTCACACACATCGCTACTAACTCCGCTGTAGTCAGAGATCCGAAAGCACGGAGAAACAGTCATGTGACCACAACTAAAATCAACTGCGCCACAGTGACAAAAAGGGCATGCAAGTAAAAAAAAAAATATTTTAAAAATAACGGAAACATTTCTGTCCCCATCCATAACAATAAAATTGTCCCCAAAGAAAAAATATCTCTCAAAGAGTCCGGACTCTAATTGTCACCTTTTAGACTTTCTATCAAGACTTTCTGTCAGCCTCATAAGCCACCTCTACATAATGCAGTGCCCTTATATTCTATAATCACAATAAGGAAAAAAGGAAGTCCCAATAATTGCCAAATATTAAAGTCCACAGCAGAAATAATAGTGCTGTCACCCTCTCACCTAGAAGGAAAGCACTTACCTATGGATCCTGCCGTCAGGCAGGGAATGTCATCTAAGGTGTGGCAGAGTCCTTTCCGTCTACCAGGGAAAGAGAGAACAGAGTAACCAACTCTGGCTTTCTATAACAGGGGTAGCAATAATGTTAGAAGTAAAGCAAAGACAACCTCGCCGCCTTCTAACTGTTAAAAGCCACCACTACTCTTACTAAAGAGATTGACATGGAGACAGCTAGACCCCAAACCTTGCTTGCAGGGAAAAGTACCCATTAAAGGATTAAATCTTCTCAGACACTCATCTTTGCCATCCTCCCGATCACAGAGGCAAAGAATGACTGGGGGTTATGGGTAAGGCAAGTGACACTTAACAGCTCTGCTAGGGTGCGCTTTGCCTCCTCCTGCTGGCCAGGAGTTGAATATCCCACTAGTAATTGGAATGAAGTCGTGGACTCTCCATGCCTTAGGACAATTTATGCTCGCCAAATTACAGCAGTCAATGACTGTTTTTGGCTTCAATTTAAGTCAAAGGTACCTTTAAATAACCTACCTTACAAATGAAATATTTATTTAAATAATAAACTTAAAAGGAATAATTAATAATTATATGCTCAAAACCATGGGGATAACGCAGAAACATAGGAGTCTGAAATAGATGTAAATTTTACATATATATATATATACAGTATATACTGTATATAATATATATTATATATATTTATTTTTTTATTATTATTTTTTATTTTCTTTAAAAAAAAAAAAATCATATCTGCTTGCCTATTACAGCAATTCCAGAGGAATGTTGCAAGTGTAAAACCAGTCTTTTACACCATCTTTTGCTAAGCAACATTCTCTGAAGCGCTAATTTTCCTGTGAAAATTACCAAGTTGGGGAAGGTTAAATAAAAATAGGTGATTACACTTAACGCCTTATGAATTTTTTTGCAGTTGTAAAATATAATGTGGAAGTATTTAAACTGGAAGCTGATAAATAATTTAGCTAATGTAAAGTGTTAACGATTTGCATCTCAAAATAAAAACTCAGCCTATGGGGCCCATTTAACAAGCTCCGAATGGAGCTTGTGGGAAGCAGCGGTCTAAAGACCACTGCTCCATGCAGGCGGACAGACATTGCAGCAATTCAACCCGTTCGAGTACGATCGGGTTGATTGACACCCCCCTGCTGTGAGCTGCTGGTGCAATGCTGAATACGGAGAGCGTATTGCTCTCCGTATTCAGCAAGGTCTGGCGGACCTAATCCGCACTGTCGGATCAGGTCCGACAGACTTTGTTAAATAGGGGCTTATGTATTTAATTCTGTGACACATTGCACAGAGTGCCCAACTATCCTGAATATTTATTATCAAAGGTTTGGTGCACTGCCAGGTGCCCACTGTTCTCTCCCCATCAGGGCAAATGTCCCTAGGCTCCACATACAGCAAGTCCCAACTCCATCCAACCCCAACACATGACATTCCTGAATAACTTAGCCATGGCACACCCACCGCCCATCCATCCTACTGTGGTTCTGCCCACAAATCTCTGTTGGACCATCTCCCATAAATCACCCTCAGATCCCTCTCCAAAGAATCCTCCAGGAAATCTTTGGAGGTATGTACATAGGACATTGGTACGTACAGCCTGGAGGTTGCAAGTCTAGGGTAAACTTAGATATACAGTTTACAGGTACACATTTCCAAATCTCAAAATCCAAACTTATTCTGAAATCCAAACTTTTTATTTAACCCCTTAAGGACAAGGGCATTTTTCAGTTTCTTTCCCTTAAGGACCAGGGCTATTTTTACATTTCTGTGGTGTTTGCGTTTAGCTGTAATTTTCCTCTTACTCATTTACTGTACCCACACATGTTTTTCTCGCCATTAAATAGACCTTCTAAAGATACAATTATTTTCATCATATCTTATGATTTACCATAAAAAAACTATAAAATATGATGAAAAAATGGAACAAAACACACTTTTTCTAACTTTGACCCCCAAAATCTGTTGCACATCTACAATCATCAAAAAAACACCCATGCTAAATAGTTTCTAAATTTTGTTCTGAGTTTAGAAATACCCAATGTTTACATTATCTTTGCAAGTTATAGGGCAATAAATACAAGTAGCACTTTGCTATTTCCAAACCATTTTTTTGTTCCAAAATTAACGATAGTTACATTGTAACACTGATATCTTTCAGGAATCCCTGAATATCCCTTGACATGTATATATTTTATTTTAGTAGACAACCCAAAGTATTGATCTAGGCCCATTTTGGTATATTTCATGCCACCATTTCACTGCCCAATGCGATCCAATAAAAAAAGCATTCACTTTTTCACAAACTTTTTTACAAACTTTAGGTTTCTCACTGAAATTGTTTACAAAAAGCTTGTGCAATTATGGCACAAATGGTTGTAAATGCTTCTCTGGGATCCCCATTGTTCAGAAATATATGGCTTTGGCATTGCTTTTTGGTAATTAGAAGGCCGCTAAATGCCGCTGCGCACCACATTTGTATTAGGCCCAGCAGTGAAGGGGTTAATTATTAGCTTGTAGGGTTAATCTCAGCTTTAGGGTAGTGTAGTAGACAACCCAAAGTATTGATCTAGGCCCATTTTGATATATTTCATGCCACTATTTCACCGCCAAATGCGATCAAATAAAAAAAATCGTTAACCTTTTCACTAACTTTGGGTTTCTCACTGAAATTATATACAAATAGCTTGTGCAATTATGGCACAAATGGTTGTAAATGCTTCTTTGGGATACCCTTTGTTCAGAAATAGCAGACATATGGCTTTGGCATTACTTTTTGGTAATTATAAGGCCGCTAAATGCAGCTGCGCACCACACTTGTATTATGCCCAGCACGGGGTTAATTAGGTAGCTTGTAGGGAGTTTGAAGGGGTTAATTTTAGCTTTAGTGTAGAGATCAACCTCCCACCTGACACATCACACCCTGATCCCTCCCAAACAGCTCTCTTCCCTCCCCCACTCCAGAATTGCCCTGCCATCCTCTAAGTGGCAGAAAGTCTGTCAGTGCTAAAATAAAAGTTTTTTTGTTTTTTTTATTATTATTTTTTTCAAAAAAAATAATATTCTGCTGTGTAGGAAACCCCCCTTAGCCCCCAACCTCCCTGATCCCCCCAAAGAGCTCTCTAACCCTCCCCCCACTAACTATTCCCCACCATTTTGGGTACTAGCAGCTGTCTGCCAGTACCCACTTTGCAATAAAATTTTATCTTTTTTTTTTTTTAAAAAAACTCACTTTTTCTGTAGTGTAGCTCCCCCTCCATACCCTCCCACCTCCCTCTCCCTGATCGCTTTTTAAAAGTATCCCCCTTTCTGCCACCCACCACCCTCTCCCAGCACTCTCTCCAAGCACTTTTTTATGTTGTGCTAGATCACGGGTGCGCAGAGCCCCTCACCTCCCGCGCTCACCTGACATCAAGATCTGCTGGCCGGAAGGATGTTCTTCAGCGATGGGCCGCCCACCGCCTCACTGAAATGGCTCCCACCCACCAACGATCGGCACCATCGCTGGTCCATGCAGAGAGGGCCACAGAGTGTGCCAAAAAAGGTATTGCAGTGATGCCTCAATATCGAGGCATCAAGGCAATACCTTGAAAGTGACTGAAAGCGATCAGGATCGCTTCCACCCGCTTGAAACCCTTAACGACGTACAGGGTACGTCGATGGTCTTTAAAGACCAGTTTGTGTGTGACGTACCCTGTACGATATGCGTCGCTAAGGGGTTGATATTTTAAAAAAATAATCAAAAATTAGTATTTTCCCCTGCCTGTAAGTCACAATCTTCTCTGCCTGTGTCTTTAGTTTTTTGGGGTTTTTTTGCATTTTAAAATGCAAATAATAATCTATATTTATGTAAAACAACAAATGTTACCTTTCTGATTACAGTACTGTACTATGTTTTGAGGGTAATATGTATACAAAAGTATTAAAAATAATATAAACCTACCTTTAGGTTAAATGTATAAGATGTGTTATGACATGTAAATATTGCCTAAATGAAATAAGATAACATAAACTGCCCCATTTTACTGATGCAAATATTCCAAAATCCAAACTATTCCGAACAGTAGCGGACCTACTCAACAGAGGGCCCTGGTGCAAGATTTTTTTGGTGCCCCCCAAAGGTAGCTCAATAAAAAGCAAAAGTAATAAAATACATTCTGTTCAATATAATGATTTTCAGGATAAATAGATGGACCTGCAACTTGCACTAATAAAAAGCTTCCCCGCATTATGATTGTACACATTCTCTATACACCTATGTACAGACTGGCTGTTATGCCACTGCACCTGCTGCACCAATGGTAGTTCCGACCCTGATTCCAAAGTCCAAACCTTTTCAGGTCCCAGCATTTTGGATAAAGGGGTTTCTACCTGTGTGTGTGTGTGTATATATATATATCATACATATTTAACAACCTGAGAGATAAACTCTAAAAAGGTCCTGGGGAGAAATATATATATATATATATATATATATATTATATATATATATATATATATATATATATATATATATATGAACTGGATGAACGAAACATAAAAAATTAAATGCTTTCCTGTACTGCAGTGCACCTAAGAAAATTGAAGTTATTCATTAAAGTACATGCAACAATTTTAAGATCAACCAGGGTGAGACAGGGACTCAGTACAGAGTTGGAGAGCTGATACTGCTGTAATTTACAATAGTTAAGATATGAGCATGACTTATGCCTCACTTTGTAATCTTTGTTGTACATAAAATGAATTTTACAGAGTTGTCAAAATCATATTTTTAGGCTCAACAGGACTGTAAATGTGCTGTTAATAATTTGTAAGGCTCCCTGTAGAAATCTGGAAACCTGCTGTCTGCAGGATTCCTACCCTGAAAACCTGTAAACTACAGTTATGCTAGAGGTTCCAATCAAATGGGGGGGGGGGGGGTGCTTTACATAGTCTCTATTTTCTTCAGTCTAAATAGTAATAACAACACTGATTATCTAGCAGCAAACTGATGTTTTCTCTTGCATTGTTTATGGAAATATTAATATCACACACTTAGGAAACTATATGATAAGAGAATCTCCTCTGTTATATGACACTATGGATAGGTGAGCTAAGACGTTGGTATACGTAGTCTGCAGAATAAAAACTGTGTGAGCAACAAGCTCTGCCAAAAGAATCAATTGATTGTTACTGAGAATCACATCACATAGCTGCACTGGGTCCCCAGGATACAAAGCATAATCCTGTAAGGGAAACAAAGAAAACTAGAAGAGTTCTTCAACAGTGGAGCTGAATTTAAAAGGTCTGTAAAAGTGTGACTATATTTTAAGAGCAGATGCTTTATATAAAAAAAAATCAGGACTGCTTTGCAAACTACCAATGATTAAAGGGACATTACAAATATTCAGATTGTACTTTAAAATGTTTAATTATGAGTAGCAAAAACTGTTTGAAATACTTACAATTTTTAATTTGTCCCCTTTTGTTGTAATTTTAAAAGAAAGTGAAGTAAAAATGAAATGTGCATTTAAACTCCCAATTTACGTCTATTAACAAATGTGTTTTGTTCTTTTGGTATCCTTTGTTAAAGAATAAACCTAAGAAGGCTGTTAGGAGCTTAAGACTGTGATTAGCGGTGGCTGTACACAAAGGTCACTTGTCATTGGATTTCCATATGTGTTCAGCTAGGTTCCAGTAGTGACTTTAACCATTGCAGGGGAAAATGATATGTTATATGCAATAATAAAATGCTCTAATAGATTATGTCCCTTTATCAAATAACTGTTTTGGATGCAGAAACGGTTCGGCCGAAAACTGCATTTTCGGCTATTTCGTTGTTTGTTTGTTTTTCCTGTTATTTTCTGTAAAATAATTGTGTAGCATATTTCAAATTTGATTTGATATTATTGTTTTGTCCAATTTTTGTGTTACTTTCAACAAAACTATAGTTATTTTATTTTATTGGCTTGCAGTTTTTCAATTCAGATTTACTCATTAAATAGTCTAATTATGCAACAACAACAAAACTAAAACAAAAATATTTGAAAATAATTTGAAAAAAAAAAATATATTTCCGGTTTCGGTTTTCGGCCAAGTGCATCCTGGATTTTCGGGTTCAGTTTTGGTCCAGAATTTCCCTTTCGTGCATCACTAATATGCAGTCATTACTGTATAGTGACACCTGCATTTAAATGTGACTGCACACAGAAACATCTACTTTACACTAAGTTAAAATCAAATAAGCAACACTCTCTTCTACAAATTACCAAGTATCAGTCACATTAAAAGGACACAAAACTCATTATTTCAATTGAACTGGCAACATGCACAGAAGACAAATGCACATGTTCACAGCCTACAGCCATAAACGTAATGAGTGACGTGCAGGTTACTGGTTCTAGCAGTGATAACTTGTAACTGAGACATTGTTCTTTTTTCTTTTTGCAAAAGCAAGTACATTGCAAAATGTATTAAACTGATATAAATGTTACATTTTAAGGGCTAGATTACAAGTAGAGCGCTAATTTATTGTGTGTCCGCAAACTGGCAAATTCACCCGTTTGCTGGTGCGTGATAAATAACTAGTCATTACAAGTAGCCGGTTATTGCTAACGTGAGGTCGCGGTTAATTTTATAAATATGCCCCAAATGCCCCCAAAATATAGTGTATTTTATTAAAAAATAAAAATTGGCAGTATTTTGAGGGTAAAGTTGGCGGATGTGAGCTGTTAGACAAAAACGGCACTGAAAAGTGCCTTTACATTGCAGTCTATGGGAACTGTGTGTTCCCTGTAAATATATTATTATTATTATTATTATACTTTATTTCTGAAGCACCAACATATTCCGCAGCGCTGTCCATGGGTACAATTCATTTAAATAAAACAATGATATAAAACATGTAAGAGACAAGACAAACATTTTGCAAACACATACAGGAGGAATTGAGGGCCCTATTTCCGTGGGAATTTATAATCTGCCATCTCTGACGGCATCAGAACAAGACTCCCATTGGAGCCTATGGAAGCGCGCTCTCATGAGAGCAATGCTTTCAAGCAATGCGAACGCAAGTTTACGTTCGCATTGCGCTTAATTGTAATACCGGCGCACATTAGCAATACACTTTTCTAATTTATTTTGCTCCCTTTCCTGTAACTTATCTCTCAAAAATGAAGAATTATGCAGTTCTGAAGCTTTGAAGTGCACATGGCAAGCCTAACCCTGCCAAATATAATATATATCCCTAATTGTACACAGCAGAGGTGATAACATAAGGATCTGCAACTTTTGCTAACATGGGGCGCGATTACATATACGGCGCAGGCTTCAGCGCAAGCGCAGCAACCCGCGCCGCCCGTAATTTTACCTCTCACATCGGGCTATTACATATACGGCACCAGCAGTTCATAAAGTGCCGTAAGTCAGATAAACTAGTGATGTCCATAAATGAGCGTAAAAACAAATTTCTGGAGTCGCTAGTGACTTACGGCACTTTAGAAACTGCTGTTGCCTAAGAAAACTAAAAAAAAAAATCTAATCTCACGTAAAAGTCTAACACGCCTACCAAAAATAAGTCTGACACGTAAAATCCCTATATCCACAATCCCCCACTCACAACTAATAATAAATGTATTAACCCCTTAACCGACAACCCCCCACAACACAATAAGCCTAATTAAACTATTAACCCCTATATCCGCCATCAAACCCACACCGCAAGTAATAACTAAATTATTAACCCCTAAATCCGCCAACCCCAATATCGCAAACTACCTATCAAAAAATTATACCTAATCCCTATGAAAATAAAAAAGCCCCCCCAAAATAAAAACACCTCCTACTCTAAGAATAATCTACCAGTAGCCCTTAAAAGGGCTTTTTGCAGGGCATTGCCCAAGAAAATCAGCTCTTTTACAAAAAATAAACAAAGTCCCCCTAACAGTAAAACCCACCCACCCACCAAACCCCAAAATAAAAGAACACTAAAAAACATAAACTACCCTTTGCCCTGAAAAGAGTATTTGTAGGGCATTTAGCTCTTTTACTACCCACCCTATCTAAATTAAAAAAAAAAAAAATATATATATATATATATATATATATATATATATAAAAAAAAGTCGAACACCCAGGTTAATACTCACCATTCCTGAAGTCTGGTGGAGAAGGCCCTGTCCCATGCAGGGAAGTCTTCTTCCAAGCGGCGACCTCTTCTTCCAGGAGCAATCCGGCGCGGAGCAGAGGGCAGAGATGAAGACCGGCAACCCTGGAACTGAAGACCGGCGGGCCTGAAACTGAAGATCAGTGATCGCAAAGCCATGGAGCGTGGAGGATCCTCAGCATACGATCGCCGCCGCACACTGGATTGAGAATTCAAGGGACGCGATAAAAAATGGCGTCCCTTGAATTCCTATTGGCTGATTTGATTCTTCAAATTAAAATCAGCTAATAGGATGAAAGCTACTCAAAACCTATTGGCTGTTCAAATCAGCTAATAGGATGAGAGCTACTGAAATTCTATTGGCTGATTCAAATTTGTTTCCAGCCTCTGGCAAATGTTAGTGGTTATGCAAACAAAATATGTTTTTTTAAACTGCTTTGCTTCTTTCAAATGTTAAACAGCAGAAACACTAGTAGTATTAGCTCATTGTAACTAAAAGCTTCTAGTGCCCAACTAACCATGTAAAAGGAATGAAACTATTTAGGTCTGTGATATTAGATCACACTCTTTATATAACATTTGCATTACACATTGATTATGTATCTTGTTTGAATTTGCTGTAAAAAAGCAAGTTCTGAAAACTGCTTAAAATCGCCTAACCCAGCTACGTACAAGACAGCAGTTGCTTAATTGCTTTACATCTAGAATAATAAACAACATATAAAGTAAAAGTGTTAAATGATTTTAAACTTTATTTATTTTTTTGTATGCAGGACCTTTGTAATTAAGTATTTAATGGGACTTTATAGTCACCAAATTCAATGAACAGTATCCACACAAGGAACTTGTTTTTGCATTAAGTGAAATTGTTTTACATTTGATTTAAACAGCAGTATCAGTTGTCTAGTCCCTATTAATGCTCACTTGCTGATATGTACTTTCAGATAATGTTCATTGGTTGATAGATATTCATTGAGCATAAGTAAGAAGTATCTGTTAGCCAGTTTAGCGTTAGTAGGAAGTGCACAATTGTACGAACCCCCAGAGTGGCCACTTTGCAAATTTGTTTTAATTGCGCACACAAAATTGGAAACACGTGCACATGACTAAAGTAAATTTGTTATTTTGTGCACATGATTTGTAAAATTTCCTCAGCATACTTTATTGGAAGGGGATAATATACATAACCCAGCTACTTGGTATCATAAATATAAGCCATCTTTCTGAACTTTGTTTATGTGTTGTAAGAAAATAATATAGAGAGATATTTTAATTAGCTTATACATAAACATTTATAACACGGTGCACATTGTAGTACTTTGTATGTTTCATTTGAAAAAGTGTGTATATATATATATTTTTTTTTTTTAATAATTACTAAACTGTGTGCATAATTTAAAAAAAATCATGCACGTGATTCATGAAATCAAGAACACAATTTGTAAAAACAGAATTTATGTTTACCTGATAAATTACTTTCTCCAACGGTGTGTCCGGTCCACGGCGTCATCCTTACTTGTGGGATATTCTCTTCCCCAACAGGAAATGGCAAAGAGCCCAGCAAAGCTGGTCACATGATCCCTCCTAGGCTCCGCCTTCCCCAGTCATTCGACCGACGTAAAGGAGGAATATTTGCATAGGAGAAATCATATGATACCGTGGTGACTGTAGTTAGAGAAAATAAATCATCAGACCTGATTAAAAAACCAGGGGGGCCGTGGACCGGACACACCGTTGGAGAAAGTAATTTATCAGGTAAACATAAATTCTGTTTTCTCCAACATAGGTGTGTCCGGTCCACAGCGTCATCCTTACTTGTGGGAACCAATACCAAAGCTTTAGGACACGGATGATGGGAGGGAGCAAATCAGGTCACCTAGATGGAAGGCACCACGGCTTGCAAAACCTTTCTCCCAAAAATAGCCTCAGAAGAAGCAAAAGTATCAAATTTGTAAAATTTGGTAAAAGTGTGCAGTGAAGACCAAGTCGCTGCCTTACATATCTGATCAACAGAAGCCTCGTTCTTGAAGGCCCATGTGGAAGCCACGGCCCTAGTGGAATGAGCTGTGATTCTTTCAGGAGGCTGCCGTCCGGCAGTCTCATAAGCCAATCTGATGATGCTTTTAAGCCAAAAAGAGAGAGAGGTAGAAGTTGCTTTTTGACCTCTCCTTTTACCAGAATAAACAACAAACAAGGAAGATGTTTGTCTGAAATCCTTTGTAGCCTCTAAATAGAATCTTAGAGCACGAACTACATCCAAATTGTGCAACAAACGTTCCTTCTTTGAAACTGGATTCGGACACAAAGAAGGCACGACTATCTCCTGGTTAATATTTTTGTTAGAAACAACTTTCGGAAGAAAACCAGGTTTAGTACGTAAAACCACCTTATCTGCATGGAACACCAGATAAGGAGGAGAACACTGCAGAGCAGATAACTCTGAAACTCTTCTAGCAGAAGAAATTGCAACCAAAAACAAAACTTTCCAAGATAATAACTTGATATCAACGGAATGTAGGGGTTCAAACGGAACCCCCTGAAGAACTGAAAGAACTAAATTGAGACTCCAAGGAGGAGTCAAAGGTTTGTAAACAGGCTTGATTCTAACCAGAGCCTGAACAAAAGCTTGAACATCTGGCACAGCCGCCAGCTTTTTGTGAAGTAAAACAGATAAAGCAGAAATCTGTCCCTTCAAAGAACTTGCAGATAATCCTTTCTCCAAACCTTCTTGAAGAAAGGATAGAATCTTAGGAATTTTTATCTTGTTCCATGGGAATCCTTTAGATTCACACCAACAGATATATTTTTTCCATATTTTATGGTAGATTTTTCTAGTTACAGGCTTTCTGGCCTGAACAAGAGTATCAATGACAGAATCTGAGAACCCTCGCTTTGATAAAATCAAGCGTTCAATCTCCAAGCAGTCAGTTGGAGTGAGGCCAGATTCGGATGTTCGAACGGACCTTGAACAAGAAGGTCCTGTCTCAAAGGTAGCTTCCATGGTGGAGCCGATGACATATTCACCAGATCTGCATACCAAGTCCTGCGTGGCCACGCAGGAGCTATCAAGATCACCGATACCCTCTCCTGTTTGATCCTGGCTACCAGCCTGGGAATGAGAGGAAACGGTGGGAACACATAAGCTAGGTTGAAGCTCCAAGGTGCTACTAGTGCATCCACTAGAGTCGCCTTGGGATCCCTGGATCTGGACCCGTAGCAAGGAACCTTGAAGTTCTGACGAGACGCCATCAGATCCATGTCTGGAATGCCCCACTATTGAATTATTTGGGCAAAGATTTCCGGATGGAGTTCCCACTCCCCGGATGAAATGTCTGACGACTCCGCTTCCCAATTTTCCACTCCTGGGATGTGGATTGCAGACAAGTGGCAGGAGTGAGTCTCCGCCCATTGAATTATTTTGGTCACTTCTTCCATCGCCAGGGAACTCCTTGTTCCCCCCTGATGGTTGATATACGCAACAGTCGTCATGTTGTCTGATTGAAACCGTATGAATTTGGCCTTTGCTAGTTGAGGCCAAGCCTTGAGAGCATTGAATATCGCTCTCAGTTCCAGAATATTTATCGGGAGAAGAGATTCTTCCCGAGACCAAAGACCCTGAGCTTTCAGGGGTTCCCAGACCGCGCCCCAGCCCACCAGACTGGCGTCGGTCGTGACAATGACCCACTCTGGTCTGCGGAAGCTCATCCCTTGTGACAGGTTGTCCAGGGTCAGCCACCAACGGAGTGAATCTCTGGTCCTCTGATCTACTTGTATCGTCGGAGACAAGTCTGTATAATCCCCATTCCACTGACTGAGCATGCACAGTTGTAATGGTCTTAGATGAATTCGCGCAAAAGGAACTATGTCCATTGCCGCGACCATCAAACCTATTACTTCCATGCACTGCGCTATGGAAGGAAGAAGAACAGAATGAAGTACTTGACAAGAGCTTAGAAGTTTTGATTTTCTGGCCTCTGTCAGAAAAATCCTCATTTCTAAGGAGTCTATTATTGTTCCCAAGAAGGGAACTCTTGTTGACGGAGATAGAGAACTTTTTTCTACGTTCACTTTCCACCCGTGAGATCTGAGAAAGGCCAGGACAATGTCCGTATGAGCCTTTGCTTGTGGTAGAGACGCTTGAATCAGTATGTCGTCCAAGTAAGGTACTACTGCAATGCCCCTTGGTCTTAGCACCGCTAGAAGGGACCCTAGTACCTTTGTGAAAATTCTTGGAGCAGTGGCTAATCCGAATGGAAGTGCCACAAACTGGTAATGCTTGTCCAGAAAGGCGAACCTTAGGAACCGATGATGTTCCTTGTGGATAGGAATATGTAGATACGCATCCTTTAAATCCACCGTGGTCATGAATTGACCTTCCTGGATGGTAGGAAGAATTGTCCGAATGGTTTCCATTTTGAACGATGGAACCTTGAGAAATTTGTTTAGGATCTTGAGATCTAAGATTGGTCTGAATGTTCCCTCTTTTTTGGGAACTATGAACAGATTGGAGTAGAATCCCATCCCTTGTTCTCCTAATGGAACCGGATGAATCACTCCCATTTTTAACAGGTCTTCTACACAATGTAAGAATGCCTGTCTTTTTATGTGGTCTGAAGACAATTGAGACCTGTGGAACCTCCCCCTTGGGGGTAGCTCCTTGAATTCCAGAAGATAACCTTGGGAGACTATTTCTAGCGCCCAAGGATCCAGAACATCTCTTGCCCAAGCCTGAGCGAAGAGAGAAAGTCTGCCCCCCACCAGATCCGGTCCCGGATCGGGGGCCAACATCTCATGCTGTCTTGGTAGCAGTGGCAGGTTTCTTGGCCTGCTTACCTTTGTTCCAGCCTTGCATTGGCCTCCAGGCTGGCTTGGTTTGAGAAGTATTACCCTCTTGCTTAGAGGATGTAGAACTTGAGGCTGGTCCGTTTCTGCGAAAGGGACGAAAATTTGGTTTATTTTTAGCCTTAAAAGACCTATCCTGAGGAAGGGCGTGGCCCTTACCCCCAGTGATATCTGAAATAATCTCTTTCAAGTCAGGGCCAAACAGCGTTTTCCCCTTGAAAGGTATGTTAAGCAATTTGTTCTTGGAAGACGCATCCGCTGACCAAGATTTTAGCCAAAGCGCTCTGCGCGCCACAATAGCAAACCCTGAATTTTTCGCCGCTAATCTAGCTAATTGCAAAGTGGCGTCTAAAGTAAAAGAGTTAGCCAATTTAAGAGCGTGAACTCTGTCCATAATCTCCTCATAAGAAGAATCTTTATCGAGCGATTTTTCTAGTTCATCGAACCAGAAACACGCTGCTGTAGTGACAGGAACAATGCATGAAATTGGTTGTAGAAGGTAACCTTGCTGAACAAACATCTTTTTAAGCAAACCCTCTAATTTTTTATCCATAGGATCTTTGAAAGCACAACTATCTTCTATAGGGATAGTAGTGCGTTTGTTTAGAGTAGAAACCGCCCCTCGACCTTGGGGACTGTCTGCCATAAGTCCTTTCTGGGGTCGACCATAGGAAACAATTTCTTAAATATAGGGGGAGGGACAAAAGGTATGCCGGGCCTTTCCCATTCTTTGTTTACAATGTCCGCCACCCGCTTGAGTATAGGAAAAGCTTTGGGGGGCCCCGGGACCTCTAGGAACTTGTCCATCTTACATAATTTCTCTGGAATGACCAAATTGTCACAATCATCCAGAGTAGACAACACCTCCTTAAGCAGAGCGCGGAGATGTTCCAATTTAAATTTGAATGTAATCACATCAGGTTCAGCTTGTTGAGAAATTTTCCCTGAATCTGAAATTTCTCCCTCAGACAAAACCTCCCTGGCCCCCTCAGACTGGTGTAGGGGCATGTCAGAACCATTATCATCAGCGTCCTCATGCTCTTCAGTATTTTCTAAAACAGAGCAGTCGCGCTTTCGCTGATAATTGGGCATTTTGGCTAAAATGTTTTTGATAGAATTATCCATTACAGCCATTAATTGTTGCATAGTAAGGAGTATTGGCGCACTAGATGTACTAGGGGCCTCCTGTGTGGGCAAGACTGGCGTAGACGAAGGAGGGGATGATGCAGTACCATGCTTACTCCCCTCACTTGATTGAAGAATAAAAACTACATTTAAACACCAAAAAACTCTAAGCCATCTCCGTGGAGATGTTGCCTGTGCAACGGCAAAGAGAATGACTGGGGAAGGCGGAGCCTAGGAGGGATCATGTGACCAGCTTTGCTGGGCTCTTTGCCATTTCCTGTTGGGGAAGAGAATATCCCACAAGTAAGGATGACGCCGTGGACCGGACACACCTATGTTGGAGAAATAGTGTTTACAATTTATTTATTTGTGTGCACTATTAAAAACTGCACAGCCACTCCATTCAACTGATATTGATATCTTAGTTAATATTTAAACATAAACAGCTTTTACTTAATGCTTTTTTTCAGGCAATAATGCCAACTTAAATGTCTTAGACTATCCCTTTAATTGCTGAGATAAACCATATATTTATTTAAAAAGTGACTTTAATATTTTTTTTTTTTTTTTTTAAAAAGAGCTTTATTGAAATGCAGAAAAGAAAGTGGATACAGTACATCAAAACCAAATTACATGTTTAACCGTCCAATAATAATCCAGAAAAAAAGTTCTGGTCCATTAACTGTATCACATATAAATCTATAGCTCGGTCTTTTTTTTCCTTTTTTTTTTCTTCCAGTCAATTAGTCGGTATTATACATCAAAAAGACCACTTAAAGGGACACGAACCCAAATTTTTTCTTTCATGATTTAGAAAGAGCATACAATTTAAACAACTTTCTATTTACTTTATTATCTATTTTGCTTCATTCTCTTGATATTCTTTGCTGAAAATCATATCTAGATATGCTTAGTAGCTGCTGATTGGTAGCTGCACATAGATTCCTCCTGTGATTGGTTCATCATGTGCATTGCTATTTCTTCATTAAAGTATATCTAAAGAATGAAGCAAATTAGGTAATAGAAATTAATAGGAATGTTGTTTAAAATTGTATTCTCTACCTTATTCATGAAAGAAAATGTTTGGGTATAGTGTCCCTTTAAATTTGACATGAAAGATAATGATATTAATTAAAGACATATACATATTTATGATATTAAACAGAACTAACATTTGCAATTCTGAGTATTGAGGGGAGGGGAAGAGAAAAAGGAGAAGTAATGGGCTTAAAGAGGATGCTGAATACTGCAGCAAATATATCACCAAAAAAGATTCAATGGTGAGGCTCATATTCTCTAATGACTGAATTCCAGAGATCCAACATAAATTCATGCATTTCTCCTCTGTCTGTACGTATATTGCGATACCTCTTTAGTTAAAGTAATTGTTATACCTGCTGTTCCCACTGTCCCAGCATAGGCATCCCAGGGGATTTCCACTGTTGCAGGATTAGAGTCCATCCGATTATAGGGAACTGCTGGGATTTACCTGTAATCGGATGGACAATTCTTTATTTATACGTGATACAACCCCTTTATGTTTTAAAATTTGTAAAATAAAATCACAAGTTTACACTGAAAACAGCCAGTGTCTACAATTCCATTACACGCTGTTTAATTGTGTCCTCATCAACTAGTGTCAGTAATAAGCATCACTCTCACTGTACTGGGTTTTATTATCTTGTTCTCTGCTTAAAAAAAACTACACTAGTAAGTTTTGCCATGAGCAAAGTCTGATGAAATGTCAGCTAGAGCGAACATGAGATGAAATGTCTGACCTTACAGGAAATCCACTTTTTAAATCCACTGCAAAAACAAGGAAAAAAAAAATAGCTGAATGATCTGGTCTGAAATAAATGAGCCAAATGAACCTAATAGAAATACCCTGTGTAAAAGCGTTGTCCTTTGAAGTAGGAATGTCTATTTCAGTATGTTGGACCAGATAACCACTTACTCGTCCAATAATTTTAACCATTCTTCAGCGAGAAAAAATTCTATACAACAGGCTGAACTGGCTTCCAAGAGAGCTTGAAGCTTTTTTTTTAAAGATTACACCCTTGCTTTATTCATTAAAGGGACAGT